>NW_015622140.1:82778-208398 GCF_000836295.1 Verruconis gallopava | reverse complement strand
CTTCTAGCGTTGCTCCAAGCTCTTCGTCCAGCGCCGGACCAGCCGTCATCTCATCGTCTTCTAGCGTTGCTCCAAGCTCTTCGTCCAGCGCCGGATCAGCCGTCGTCTCATCGTCTTCCAGCGTTTCTTCGAGCTCATCCTCCGCCCCGGCCGTCGTCTCATCATCTTCCAGCGTTCCTCCAAGCTCTTCGTCTAGCGCTGGTCCCGTGATTGTTTCCAGTAGCAGCAGCAGCAGCAGTTCTTCTCCTGCTGGCCCAGCAATCACTTCCAGCAGTTCTTCCTTCTCGAGCTACTTCCCAACGGTCGGCCCATATACCAACTCCAGCTCCAGTGTGCCGATCACCAGGACTGGTGGCCCACGCCCAACCTCGTCCAGCGGCAGTGGATCCGGCCCAGTCCAGAGCAGCCATGGAAGCGCACTCCCCAGCAGCTCGGTTGGCGGCCAAGGCGGCCATGGGAACTCGGGTAGCTCTTCCAGCGCTGGATATGGCAACGGTGGATACGGCAACGGTGGCTATGGTGGTGGAGATGTCTCTAGCACCAGCGGTGCTCATGGTGGCCACAGCGGTCACGGCAAGCCAACTGCCACCAAGACCTCGACTTGTAAGTTTTCTTGAAATGCTCGCATGATGGTACATTCGCTAATCTAACGCAGCTACTTACGTCGATGTTTGCTCGACTGGCCTGACCACCAAGACGCACACGTGGACCAAGACATGCTACGAGGGCGAGGATGAGTGGTCAACCACGACTGAGGTCCCAGAAGGCTGGACCACGACCGTGACCGTGTGCACCGTGTGCGGTGCTAAGCCAACGACCCTCACTCTCACGACGCCAGCATCCACCCCGGCCTGGGCGCCTGCTCAACCAACTGGTGCCGGCTCCTGGCCACAAGGTGGCGCGAAGGTCACATCTACTATGGTGGTCGTTGTCACCCCTGTGCCAGCTTCAGAGTACTGGGCCTCCGTTAACGAGGCCAAGTCGACCGCCGCAGCGGCCGCCGCTGGCAGTTCCGGCTCATGGCCAGCTAGCAACGGCGGTTCCGGCTCTGGATCGTCGCCAGTGAGCAACAGTGGTTCCGGATCCGGATCGTGGCCAGCCAGCTACGGCGGGTCGTCCGCCATCGCCAAGCCAGTTGCAGGATCACCATCCAACGCGGCTTCCTGGCCCCTGGGCACCGGCAGTGTCACGGGCGGCAGTTACGCCGCTCAGTTCACTGGCGCCGCTAGCAGGATGAATGTGGGTGCAGGCTTGTTCGCTGGTCTTGCCATTGCTGCTCTTGCGTTGTAGATTAACCAATCGGCATCTTTGTGATGCATGACAAGCAGAAGAGGGCATTGAACATAGTGCTGTCCCTGTCTTTTACACACAACCACAGCATTTGCTCACCGTAAAAAAAAAGGATATTATTTTCCCACCTTTCTCCTGTACATATTCTGATTCTCTTGCCCACTCACCTGATTTCATGCAGCGTATATTTCCGAGAGCACTGATGAGACATACGATCTTAGACGGCACACAAATCTGATAGATCCTACACCTGAAGCGATCTTCGCTGAGGTTATTTTTTCTCTTCCTTCATACACGTTGTGTCCGCCGTTTCTTTTCATTTCGTCGTTGTCATTATAAATTCACGTAAGCTTTGAAGGCGAAGCATGAAGCTCGATGTTGTCGTTCAGAAGCAAAAAGGAGACGGATGCGACAGGCCTCACCGATGTAGTACGCAGTGGCCGAATATGGACGAACATGTGATCGGCATACTGCTCGGGTGTGAATCTTGTGTATCGGAGACTTTATTTGGTCGCGCAAAGCAACAGCTTTTCAGGAACATGCAGATTGGGGCTCGTCGGGTAGCTTGTTCCAGTTGGCGTGTTCGACGGGCAGCAAAGGAGATCTGTCGTTGGCCTTTGCAGAGGGCGAGGCTATGATTGGGCCGGACGAGGAGAGGATCGGTGACATGGAACGATAGGTACGCCAGGCAAAGGACACGCGAACGCGTCCCCGCTCGTAGGATGATGCTGGTGAGCACGCGGACGAAGCGTTCGCAGAGCCGGTTTGAACGTTGATTGGCGAAATTGGCATGGTCAGAACGATGGGCTGGAGAAAGACGGGGTTCGATCCGTTGAAAGATTGGGAGGGTGCATGTGGATCAGTTGAGTGAAGTGTGTAGGATATAAGCAGCGGGTGTTCCTGCGTGTGCGTGTCCTCGACAGCGGTCGACGCCCCCCTGGTGCTCGGCCCAGCGAACGATGACGACGACAGCGGAGACGAAGCCAAAACGCGGCAACAACAACGTCCCTTGCGGCTCACGCTGGATGAATTTCGGTGGGGGCCCGCTACGGCCAGGCGATGGGAAGGGCATGGGCATGGCGCAAGACGCAGCGTGTGTCCCGTACGTGGCATCGTGGGTTGTCGCCGGCGCGGGGCCTCTCTGGCGCTGCCAACGGGCCGCTGAGCCAGGCCGCGAAAAGCAGGCAGCCCGCCTAATCACAAGGCCGCCGCTCCCAGCGCGTGGGCAGTCAAGGCGTAACGGCGTCTGACGTCGCCAACACCACCTTTGCTGCAGCCCGTCTGTTCGTCCACCACTCACACTCCTTCCCATCGTGACCTGCACGGTATAATATTGCCATTGGCGTCCGCCCGCTGCACTGCTGCACTGCTGCAGTAGCCTCCTTTGCCACTTCCTTGGTCGCGCGGCCTGCTCTGCGTTGCCTACTCTGCAGTGCTGCCCTGCAGCCGGACTTGGGGAGAAGAGACGAGAGAGACACTGGCCGACATTGAGGAGGCGGCAGGGAGAGCAGAAGAAGGCCTTGCGTACGCACACAGAAGGGACAGAGTGGCAGAGTGAAAGCTGCATAAAAACACGCGCTGCGTCCTGCTCGTTGGTCGCCATCCTCATGTCCTGCGCCATACATCATCTGCGCTCGTCTCCTCTGCACCCCTTCAATTTCCTGGTCGGCTCTCTATTTTTCGAGGCATTGCATCCTTCGTCTTCATCATCATCATCATCTTCTTCTTCGCTTTGTCTTGTCTCTTCTTGTGCTGCTGCCGCTTCTCCTTCTGCTGCTGCTGCCACTGCTTCTGCGCTCTCCAGCGTTGCAAGGTGACGCTGTGTCAAGCCTACTCGGCCCGGCCAACCAACAGAGAGCTTCCGTTGCGACAATTGGCATTGCGACGCCCTGGGCCATCGCTCGCACACACAAATCTGCTGAGACGCTCGTTCATGATGAGCTCCAGCTCTGGCTGACGAGTTAAATCTGCTCGCTCGCGTCGCGAGGGTAAGACACGGTCCAGCTTTTCTCGCGGTGTTCGCGCTCCTCGTGAAAAATCACGATGGCTGGGACGACCACCAACCTCACCACCCAACCCCCCCTCTCAGGTTTTCCCTCGCTGTCAACGCTGCCATGATCGACCCTGCTTGTACTCTTTGAGCATTGTGCTAAAATTCCCCCTGCTAGGAATTTGTCTCTCTCGTACAGAGGTGCACTCAATTACTTTACACTAAAAATTTCCTTCATCAACGCGCCAGCTCCACGCGGCTCCAAGTCGCTACGCTTCCCATCCAAGAAATAAACTGGTTTGCCCACGCCCCGGCGACCTTTCGCTGACGGTCTGCCAGTGGTCACGGCAGTACTGCTCATACCCTCATATTCCTCTGTAGCTGTTTGAGCCGCGATCTTCGCGTTGACTTCGCCCGCCGGGGCCGAGCAGCTCTTCGCAGCCGGCACGTTGCCGTCAGCACAGGCTCCGCCAGACATTAACGAGACTCACGACGAATACGACCCTCCACGATTTACGACACCGACGCAGCAACGCCAGCGGCCTACTGGCCCGGTTCTCCATCGTCTCCCATCCAATCTCTTCTCCCGACCCTCCAGCTCGTCTGGGACTAGCCATTCACTGCGCAGGACCCCGGGCATCGAGGACTTACACCGTCCACGAGTACGGTCAAGCTCGGTCGGTGCGGACCACGCCAGACCACAGGTCCGATTCGCCGAGCCTACTGATCCCTCGCAAGCTGGTAGCGGTCGTCCCATCCCTGATCCTCATCACGCTCTACGCATCTCGCGAAGGACCCTCTCTGCCATCCTGGTGGCGGTCGAGGCGCTCCGCACACCTCACCCCTTCACGCCAGATCTCGAGGAGGAGCTAGCTCCTATGTCAGACATCATGAGCAGTGGAGGAAGAGCGGCGAATGGCGGCGGTGCACGCGCTCAAGGTCCAGTACCTGTCCAGCCCTCCTCGACATCCGTCTCACGTCCTGCAGTTATAACGCCCATCGATATCTTGAGACGGCGCGAGGAGCGGACCAAAGCTCAGCAAGAACGTGCTCAGGCATCAAACGAAGAGTCGCGCAGACGGCTGAAGGAAGAATGGGAACGGTACGACAGCCAATCCGCTGGCGTTGCTGCACCTCCTCCGGTACAACCATCATCCGCCTCACAAGCTGCTTCATCCGCAACACATAGGCGAACGCGAAGCGATGCCGTGCCTCTTTCCACGCGAGCACCGCAGACTCAGCCTGGTGCTTCCGCTTCTGCAAATCCTCAATCGACCAGTCAATCAGCTCAACCTACGAGTTATCCATCCCCATCTGCAGCTGCACAGGCGTCCTCGAATGTACCCGCATCAGCTCAGCCGACAGCACCTTCTAGTGGCACGGCGACACGACCACGGGCAAGCAGCGCCCGACAGCCACGACCTACCCAAGCTTCGGCAGGTCCAAGTGGAACTTCGCGTCCTCAACCGGCTGCCCAATCGCAGCGACCTACAGAAGCCGCCTCGCAGACGGCTCAGGCACCACTACAGGAGAGTGAAGCAATTCGTGCCGAGCGCGCTAGACTTGCGCGAGAAGCTGGAGTAGCGCCGGGAACGTCAAGTGAAGCGCAGGGTCGCAGAAGCGACGGCACCATTTCAAGCTTCCCACACGCGTTTGAGCGGTGGGAGATGCTGTCATCCAAGTGGGAAGGGATGACATCGCATTGGATATCGCGCTTGCAGATGAACAGCGAGGAGTTGCAGAAACAACCAATGCTTGCTCAGCTCTCGAGGCAGGTCACTGATCTTTCCGCAGCTGGCGCCAATTTATTCACCGCACTGGTCGAATTGCAGCGACTTCGAGCGTCATCGGAGAGAAAATTTCAGCGTTGGTTTCATGACACTAGAAATGAGATGGAGCGTCAGCAAGAGCTCGTTGGTCGGATGGAAAGAGCGTTGATACAGGAGCGCCGCGACCGGGCCGAGGATCAGGTGAAATGGGAAAAGCTGTTCGAAAATGCGCGGCGAACTGAGATGAACTCCGCGAGAATGAACGCGGAAAAGGACCGCGAGCTGCAGATAGCCAAGGACGAGTCACGAAGAGCGTGGGAGGAGCTTGGCCGCTACGAGGCACTGGAGAGAGAGCGACAAAAGGCGCTTGCCCAAGGCATGCCCGTGGAGATAGGCGGCTACACTGTGTATCCAAGACCGTTCTTGGACAGCAGGCAGGGTAGCGTTTCACACCGTCCCGGCGCACACGACGATCCAAGACCAACGTCTCGACGAGGACCTCAGGCATCGCAGACGGTGCAGGACGACCCATTTGTAGCAGACGTTGGTGCAGGTGACGCAATGGGTCAGTCTAGTGCGCGGACATGGAGTCCAACAAGAAGTACAGCTGGTAGTCATGCGCAAGATTACACTCAAACATACAGCACGGCTGCTTACACGACCGCGGACGGTGGATACACGTCTTTCTCATCGCCCCCTGGAGGCTCGCCGCCAGCAGGCTTTTACAGTCAGGCCAATACCCATCTTGGCAATGACCCCAGCGACGACGACCAACTCTACGAACGAGATGAAAGGGGCAACATCTTGCGGGACGAGTTTGGCCGGCCGATCTCATACCACCGCGGCCTTCACGAAACACGCTCCTCGGACTCGGAGAACGACAACGCACAGTATTCATCCTTCGGCCATGACCTCGCCGACCGACGGCGTGTGCCAGGCACGAACGGACACGTCGCGTCAGCCGCTCAAGCTGCTGCAGGAGCCGGAGCGCCCTCTATGCAGACGCGCCCCGAAGCGGACTACCGCTTCTTCAACGAAGACGATGTGACCGATGATCCAGGCTCGCGGTTTGCCGAGGCCAGTCACGCGCATGAAGACAGCGCTCATTACCATCCCACTCGGCTGAGTGACGTCCCAGAAGAGGACGAACTCAGCCGCGCGAGTGAAGCGGGTGCCAGCCGAGGTGGCGTCCCCGGCACCTTTTAGACATCCAACTCCAAGTGTGCGTGTGATTGTGTGATCTGCACGCCAAAAAAGATACAATAAAAGAATCGGAAAGCGCTATGCATATTTCCAAGGGCGGGCGTGGGAGTTTAGACGCCCCAGGTGGGGTGCATTTGATTCGGAATGGTGCAGTTTGGTCGTACCCCCATATCTGTATTCGGTCTTGGTGGTTTTTTTTTCCTTTTAAACTCTTCTCAATCTAATTTCTAGTGCTTTTCGTCATCAAATTTTACTTATCGCCTCCGTCGTCGTCTTCTTCCTGCTATACCACTGTACAATACGTCATCCCATTGGCCCCCCCCCACGAACACGCCGTCATTCTTATTCTTTTGCTTCTTTTCAGATGCATCAGCAGGGGAAAGAGCGGAATAGCATTTGCGTGCAAGCGAGCGTTGCATGGGCTAAGAGTAAAATATCTTTTATTTTGTTTTTTTTCCTTCATATTTTTTCTATCTCTTTCTGTCCTGCAGTTTTCTGAGCTTGTGGGTGCTCGTCTATGTCCTCTGGCGCTGGGAACATTGCGGCCGTTTGTGTGGAATCGTGTCTGTCGTTCCGGCAGTGGAAGCACACCGCGCATAGCTACGGATAAGAGCGTGCGGTGAAGGATGGAGACCTGTAGTGTAGGACCATCTCCGCAATATGAAAGAGCCTGTGGCTTCACGCGATTTGAGAGAAACGTCATTTTTTTTTAACGATTCGAGCTACATATTCGTGGCTTTTCACCTTGACTGTTTTCCCACGCCACGGCACTGACCATTTTCATCCTTCACCCTCGCTTCGATTCACGCCTTCTGGTTCGAGAGGGCTGAGGTGTTGAGCTTGAAGCAGGCGGCCAGATGCTTTGCGTAGCGCAACCTGTTCGCGGCCAAGATGTCCGTTGGGACGATGCTCACACTTCTTTCTGACGCATTTACGGATAGAGAAGAAGTCGACGATGATGTGGAAGACGAGCGCGACGGCTGGTACTGCTCTTCTCTGAGCCTCCTGGGCACATTTGAGCCTTTTTCTATCGCCATGTAGACGTCACCCGCCCGCGGAAGGATTAGAGCGGAAGAATGTATATCCTGTCAGAGACTCGGTGGCTAAGTATAGCGGATTCCCATCCCCTCCGGTGTAAAGGCAAGGTGATGGGTTGGCGAGGGCAGTAGATGAGAGGAATAGGTGTCAGAATGACAATTCCACAGCCTAGTACGGACAGAAAGTTATCCACATGTTCTGGCCTTGTTTTAGGTGAATGGAATGGCGGCTCAGAGGGAGAAGTCAAAGAGAAAACGACGAAGGAAATACCTTACAGAACGAGGGTTGAGAATTACGAAACGATTGACAACGACTGACGGATAGCACGTAAGGTTTATGTTTCCGGTCTACTCCCAGATTTTTTGTGACGTCCTGTTGCGTGCTTATGGCGCCATGTTTTGGTCGCGCGGACCTATCCTGCTAGGTCCCTGGACCGAACCTTCTCTGCTTCTGAGCTTACTCGGCGCAAATCGATTCAACGCTCATCCGGATTGAGTCTGCGTATTGTGCCGTGAAGATTCAGCGTCGGTGAAAAAGCAACAGAAACGGCACCAAGTGCTGAGACTTGGGGAGAATGCTTGCCATAACATATACCAGCAAACCATCAGATTTGTTACAAGCGCGAGCGTGGAGTATTCTCAAGTCCAGATCAGTGCCGCACGAGTAGAATCCTGACGCGGCGGTTGCGCTGACTGCGTGAGATTTGCAGACTCGCTCGTGTGGTGGGATGACATTGCGCCGTTTCTGTGGGGAGAGAAAGCCGGTCGATTAAGGAGGGGTGAAACGTCCTCGACCGCGGTATGCGTGATCAAGTCTCCCACATAGAGCCTGTGCGCTGAGCATCTCCTCGTCCAGGATGGCTGTCTCGTGCGGATGGATTTAATGTCTGGGTTGTTGCGTGGAACATATGCAAAGAAAGCGCTCAGACGCGCGCTTCTTCTCGGCAGGCCACGCTCCTGGCCATCCTGCCTTGGCTAGAGATTCGAACGGCGCCTGTGGTACGTTCGATCATGCCGCAATGTTTGGCGCGATATATAAGCGATGCTACCATCACGACTACGAGGTCCTTTGTGCGAGCTTCTGTTTCATTGGCTGGACGCACTCTGTGCTCCCGAGAGGACATTTGACACTGCCCTAGAAGGCATGAGGGGATGGTGCATCCTCTACAGAACGGGCAATTTCGACTAACAGAGAATAAGTAGCTACAAGAAAGAATATCGAACTGATCTCGCATCGCACAAATTCCTATGCACGATCAAACGCCTTGATGCAAACCACGTGACATGGCTCAGCCCTACCAGCCTTGCCCCACCACCGCCACAAAAGTGAGTCAAGGTGTGACTGAACTTCTGAAGCTCAGAATTTCGGGGTACACAGCGCACAAAAATACAACATTTGCAATTGTTGCCTTTCCCACTTTGGCCGTGACATAGCGCGCATATATACCCAGAGGCCTATTGCAGGCACAAGGCAACATGGCGGGCATCAACTTTCCTGCCGAGGAAGAGCGCATTCTGAAGTACTGGGAAGAGATTGACGCCTTTCAAAGACAAGTAGAACTCACAAGGGGTCTTCCCCGATATACATTCTACGACGGGCCCCCGTTCGCCACCGGTCTCCCCCACTATGGGCATTTACTCGCCTCTACTATCAAAGATGTTGTACCAAGGTACTGGGCCATGAAGGGCCGCTATGTCGAGCGACGCTTCGGCTGGGATACGCACGGCGTACCCATTGAGTTCGAAATTGACAAAAAGCTGGGCATGTCAGGAAGAGATGCAGTCGCAAAGCTCGGTATCGAGAAGTATAACGCTGAGTGCAGGGCTATTGTCATGCAGTATGCATCGGAATGGAGGACCACCATTGGTAGACTCGGGCGTTGGATCGACTTTGACAACGACTACAAGACGATGAACTTTTCGTACATGGAGTCAGAATGGTGGATCTTCAAGAGGCTTTGGGACAAGGGCGCTGTATACCGAGGCCTGAAGATCATGCCTTACTCAACCGCCCTGAACACGGTCCTCAGTAACTTTGAGGCCAGCCAGAATTACAAAGATGTCCAAGACCCTGCCATCGTGGTAAATTTCCCCTTGTTGGACGACCCGAATACATGCCTTCTTGCTTGGACAACCACGCCGTGGACGCTGCCCAGTCATCTCGCACTCGCTGCGCATCCGGACTTTGAATATGTTAAGATTCTCGATGAGCAGTCTGGCAAGCACTACATTTTGTTGGAGGCCTTACTGAAAACCATCTACAAGGACCCGAAGAAGGCGAAATTCAAGATTGTTGAGAAGATCAAAGGGAAGGATATGGCGGGCTGGAAGTACACCCCGCCCTTCGACTACTTCTACGAGGAGTTCAAAGACGTGGCTTTCAAGGTTGTGAACGCCACATATGTCACGACTTCAGATGGTGTTGGTATCGTTCACCAGGCCCCGGCGTTTGGCGAGGACGATTACAAGGTTGCCTTAGAGACAGGAATTATCAACGACAAGAGACTTCCACCTATCCCTATTGACGAATCTGGAATTTTTCTCGACTCCGTCCGAGATTTCAAGGGTATGCACGTCAAGGCTGCAGACAAGGCCATCATCAAGAATCTGAAGGAGAGAGGACGAATCGTCGTGGACAGCCAGATCATGCACAGTTACCCATTCTGTTGGCGATCCGACACCCCACTGATCTACCGAGCAGTTTCGTCATGGTTTGTTCGCATTCCCGAAATTATCCCTCAAATGCTAGAGAACATCAACAACTCGCACTGGGTGCCGGATCATGTCAAGTCGAAGCGATTCACGGAGTGGATCAAGAACGCACGAGACTGGGCTGTATCCAGAAACAGATATTGGGGTACGCCTATACCGCTTTGGGTGAACAGCGACTTCTCCGAAATCGTTTGCGTAGGAAGTGCCAAGGAGCTCAAGGAACTTAGCGGATACCAGGGAGAAATCACAGACTTGCATAAGGATAAGATCGACAATATCACTATTCCAAGCAAGAAGGGCGGTGAGCCGTTGAGACGTGTCGACGAAATTTTCGACTGCTGGTACGAATCTGGAAGCATGCCTTATGCGGGTATTCATTACCCGTTCGAGAATGAGGATGTTTTCAAGGAGGCATTCCCTGCCGATTTCATTGCGGAAGGGCTGGATCAAACCAGAGGTTGGTTTTACACCCTGACAGTGTTGGGTACGCATCTCTTTGGCAAGCTGCCATTCCAAAACTGCGTTGTGAATGGTATAGTGCTCGCCGAGGACGGGAAGAAAATGTCGAAACGGTTGAAGAATTACCCCGACCCGAATCTTGTCATGAAGAACTACGGCTCTGACGCACTTCGCTTGTATCTCATCAACTCTCCCGTTGTGCGAGCAGAGTCTTTACGGTTCAAAGAGTCGGGCGTGAAGGAAATCGTATCAAAAGTTCTACTGCCACTCTGGAATAGCTACAAGTTCTTTGAGCAGCAAACAGCTCTTTTGAAGAAAGTTGAGGATCTCGATTTTGTCTACGATCCTGCCCTCGAGAAGACAAACACCAATGTCATGGATCGGTGGATCCTAGCAAGTATTCAGAGTTTGCTGAAGTTCGTCAATGCGGAGATGGCTGCGTACCGGCTATACACCGTCGTTCCCGAATTGTTGAGTCTAATCGACAGCACCACGAACTGGTACATCAAGCTCAACCGATCTCGCCTAAAGGGTGCGTTTGGTGTTGATGACACTAAACATGCCCTGAACACGCTCTTCGAAATTCTCTTCACGCTATGCCGTGCCCTTGCTCCTTTCACACCCTTCATCGCTGACACCATATACCAACGACTTCTGCCGCACATTCCCGACTCGAGGAGAGGCAAGGATCCACGAAGTGTGCATTTCCTATCCTTCCCCGAGGTACGGGAGGAACTGTTTGACACAGTCATTGAGAGACAAGTCAAGCGAATGCAGGCGGTCATTGATCTTGGTCGCGTGTGTCGTGAGAGAAGAACCATTGGTCTAAAGACGCCTCTTAAGACACTCACGATCATCCATCCGGATCAGGAGTTCCTCGACGATGTCAAGAGCCTCGAACAATACATCAGTGATGAATTGAATGTAAGAGACATTGAATTCAGTAGCGACGAGGACAAGTACAACGTGCAGTACTCTGTGTCAGCCAACTGGGCGGAGTTGGGCAAGAAGCTGAAGAAGGATATGGGGAAGGTGAAGAAAGCCCTACCCAGTTTGAGCTCGGAAGATTGCAAGAGCTATTTCAACACCGGGACAATCACAGTCGATGGCATCAAGCTGGACAAGGGAGATTTGGTTGTTAAGCGTGCACCAAAAGAAAGCGAAGCTTCGAAGACGCAAGAATTCAACACGGACAACAGTGTCATCATCATTCTTGATGTGCAAATGTATCCCGAGCTGGAGAAGGAAGGCATCGCTCGAGAAATCATCAACCGTATCCAGCGTTTGAGAAAGAAAGCCAACTTGGTTCCGACAGACGACGTAGGAATGGAGTATAAGGTCCTGACCGACCCTGATAACATTGGATTAGAGGAGGTGTTTGAGACGCAGAGTGCAGCGATTGAGAAGGCGCTAAGACGACCTGTTGATAAGCATGTCGTTACTGAGGTGGAGGGAAAGATTGTGGATGGGAAGAAGGAAGACATTATTCTAGAGGAGGAGCAGGAAATCCAAAAAGCGACGTTTCTGCTTAGACTTGTTAAGTTGTAGAAGCACGCATGGGCATAGACAAAGGCCTCTCCTTACGTAAAAACGCACGGCACAAAGATGAGCGATGAAGACAACAATGATGGACGGGTGAAGTTGAGGACAAAAAAATTAAGTAGATTAGTGATTGAAGCATGACTAGATTGCGCTCAATGCACAGTTTATGGCGACTTATTAGCCTTTACTGTACGCAGCCTGCATATTTGTTTATCAGCGTTGTCTTCGATGGCCAAGTCATGCTACGTGCGCCGCACCGTATAGCATTGCTGTAACTTCAAGAATTCCTTTGCACATTTATCTTTTCGGACATTGTTGTAGTCTGCCACAATGCAGTTCCCATATTCGATGCTCTGGCTCGATGTGAGAAAGACTTGAAAAAAAAAATGCGGATACGGAGTGCAAAACATACTTCCTTTGAGCACTTGCCAACAGCCGCTGCAAACCTTTCGATCGGCCTCGTCCTCCCAGCCATTTTGAAGCAGCTTTGGATGCTATCGATGCGATTACATCTGAGGGTTTCAATTGCACGTTCGTAGATTGTGCAAGAAAGACGTGATGATTGGTGTTGGTTCGCCCTCGCTTCAACCTTCCCTTCGTTTCCGCATGCATCGAACACGTCGCCCGCGTTTGCACCCACTTTACTCCACGCGCCAAACATCACTCTTGGGAATTAGCAGGACAACAGCTCCGCTTGTTTGTCGCCAACACCGTTGGTGCCCGTTTTCTAGACATTGTTCTTTCCTGTCAGGATATATACTATACGGATACTCGTGCGCATAATTGGATCACACAGGACCGTTGACACGCATGCCGCGCGCAACTACCGCCTGTATGCATCGTTACCCACGCGCTGAGCGTTGCGCGCAACACTTCGAATGTCAAATCACGACCTGGGAGATAATTTCCAGAATCTAAGCGATGCCGGTATGAAGGGCGCAGTCACGCACTCGAGAATTGCATGACACTGACCACAATATGGCCTATCAGATATCGAAGCTCTCCACGAGATCGTGCAGCTCGCGAGCTCGAAACCGGGACCGGCGTTTGGGCCAGGCCTTTTTGCGGCGTACGACGAAGTCATTGCCGAAAAAAATGCGACTGCGGCGGAAAGCAGCAGATATTTCACATTCATATGTCGCATGCTCAGGGGACGGAAGCCGAACGAGTCTGTTTTCGAGCGGTTCGTTAGTCTCCTTGCAGAGCACGGAATCACGGTCACGCCTTACGACGACGCTGCCACCGATGATGGAGACCAGGAACACGCACAGGAGGCGGGGCAGCCTGGTTTGGGCGGGCTGGTCGGTGCAGAGCGACACAATGCTGTGCTTAGCTCGGCGGAGACTCTTGCCGAAGATGAGGAAGTTGCGCAGTCAAGAAGAAAGTCGAGTCTTGGCGCCTCTACTGGCATATCCGGAGTGCCTAAGAGGAGCAATGTACGAAAGCCAAGGAGGTCGCAGTCCGAGGATACTCATATGCGGGGAATTCCTACCTTGGACAGAGGCCGGATGAATGGACGAGTCTTTTCTTCACAGTTGCCTAACAGGCCGCGAAGAGCGGCGTCTGTCTCTAGCACCCGAAGTTTGAGAATAACGCGATCACGGGGGTCCACTATCGGAAACGCAGATGCATACTGGGCCGATGAATCTGATCCTTCTGATGCCACTCGATCGCGAAGGCACTCTGTTATTGAATCTCAGCCTCCTCTGCCCTTTACAAGTTCCGTGGATGCGCGGTCATTTCTACCTCCTGAGTTGTTACAGAAATCTGAGGAGCAGATGAATGCAATCGCAGAGACTTTTCAAGAAATGAAAGGCAGGATATTGCAGAGACGCATCCTCACGAAATGGAACCACAAAGCTATTCAAGCAAGCGCAAATCATGATCAGATGTTCGCTAGAGCACAGAATCAAGATCGCAAAAAGCTCCTCCGAGACTCTTGGTTTATCTGGCGACAAAAGCTTGATGCGAACCGGCTCCACAGAGCATGGCAGGAAAACGAGAGCTTCTACACTTCAATGGAGGAAATGGCCACAAGGGAGCGCGAAGTAAATCTCAAATGGGTTGCATTCTCTCACTGGAAGACAATGGCTAAAGAGGAGAAGCAGAGGACGTCCATTGCAAGACGCCACATATTGCGCAGGCGATACTTCAATGCATGGAGCAATGTTACCTCTGTCAACGACTTGAAAGTAAGACGCTGCGTGCTCAAAAAATTCTTTGCCGTTTGGCAGCGAAGGCTGCATGCTATTCAAGCAGAAAGTGACCGGGCGACAATAACTCACAATAAAAATCTTGTGCAGAGGACCTACCAAACCTGGTTCTTCAATTTTGCAGAGCGGGCAGCACCTGATCTGCATGATCGCAGGCTGGAAAGAAGATATTTTGTCCTCTGGCGAGGAGCAGTTCGTCAGCTGCTCGAAAATGAGCATAACGCGGAGGAGATAGTGCGCGGCAACATGTGCAGGATGAATCTTCTATCTTGGAGAGCTAAGACCCAGGACCTTCTAGAAATGAACAAGCTCGCCGAAGATTTCAGGAGACATAGGTTGCTATCGAAGAGCCTGGAAAGCTGGAAAAGGGAGGCTGTGCTCGCTCCGAGAGCAGCTCAACTATCTGCTCGTGTCAATGCTAAAATCGAGGCCAATGCCTTTGCCATTTGGCGGAGATATTGTCAGATATCACGACAAGCTGCCCATGTCCTGGAGCAACGTCTCCTTCGAAATGCTTTCTCGGCCTGGAATGACAAGCTTCGAATCGGGTTTCTTCAGGGCCAAATAGAAATCAGGCTCAAGGTTGAAACCCTGTACAAGTGGAAGATTGCGTCACGCGGCGTAGAAGCTGAGAGAACACACGAGAGGAAGCTTGTGCGAAATATGCTAAATGTCTGGCTGTCTAGAGCGCAGACTAGGCATCGAAGCATTGAGGGGGCAGAGCAATCTTTCGAGCTATCGCAAAGACAACGAGCGTTGCGTGTCGCGTATGGAAAGCTTGTATATGCCTCGCAACACTGGCAACAACAACAGGCAGAAGCAGAACACTTCCGACAAGTGCGGCTTGTATATGCCATGCTCGCTAAGTGGCAGCAGAAGAATGCGGAGGTGGATCTGCTTCGTCGCAAGGCTGCTGCTGCAGAGTTCTACATACTCACTACGAAGGCTTTGAAGAAATGGTCTCACACTGCGGAAGAGCATCGCAAGCATCGCAAGCGGGAAGCTTACGCCTATATTCGTCGAATGTGCAAGATGAATCTTGCCAGAGAAATGTTGCGACGAATGCAAATTCAGCTTGCGCATGTGCGAAATTTGGATCGTTTTTCCGCCGAATTCCGAGAAGATCATGTTGTCAAAACAGCTATTTCTACCTTCAGGGTTTGGAAAGATCGTGCGGCGAAATTTTTACAGGAGGACCAACAGGCTAAGCAGTTATATAACCAAAAGATCCTGCTAGATGCCTTCAAAAAGATGGTTCAACGCAAAGATCAGCTGCAGGAGATGCAGACACAAGCAAGACAATTGTCCGCTGGTTCCGCAGCAGTTGAAGCAATGAACTGCCTGCGTAAACTTGATAGACGTTTGTTCCAAATTAAGGGCCAAGAACAGTGGGCAATCGCATTGCGGGATAAACACTGGGAGAAACACGTTAAGAATATGTTAAGATACTGGTATGAACAAACTTTGGTGGCGAGGCGAGAAGTCGATGAGCAAGAGGGCAATGAAGGAGTCGCTGAACGAATTATGCGGGCATCCGCCTCTACAGCGCCGTTCATAGGCGACTTAACGGTGTTCGACAATACGACCTGGAACCTCGAGCCCCTTGACCTTAACCTACACAATTTTCCTTCCCGAGCTCAAGAGGATGTCGATACGACATTCGTCGAAAGTGACGGGATCATAACCTCGACACCGCTACCAGGCTATCTTCGTACTCCCTCTAAGCGCAGTGCTGCACGCGCGAAAGCCCGTGAGCGCATTGCAGCACACTCACGGACAACCATGGGACGAACGATCCGATTTGCAGACCGAGTACCCGCAACAGCTCCACCTCGTCAACAGACGGCTTCAGCTCCACCCGATCTGACCTCTCCTTCAGGGCCGAGCATCACACCTTTTGAACGCAAGCTACGCCAGAAAGGGTATGCTTCACCTTCTCGATTTGGAAGACGTACAGTTGGTCTCCGCGGATCAAGCCGATTTGGCGCAAGTTTCTCCTCGAGCCAGACGCTGGGCACATACACACCTGCCACCAGTGGATTTCCTGGCTTCGAAGATATTCCGGAGGTTAGTGAGGAACGGAGCAGAGATCTGTGAAGTGCATGGCGATTGCACTGAGAATTGGATAGAGCGATGGTTATGTCGATAACGGTTTTGTGATTGTTAAGCATTTGATGATACCCTTTGGTTCGTAACAAAAAAAATGAGACTCTACCTTGCGTCTACCGGTTAACGCGCTATAAATCTTTTTTTTTCCTCACTTGTTGGCAGCCAGCGTTTTGTGTTCCTATGCAGAAACAATGCGCTCTTGTTTCACAAATATATAAATCTCAACAGATGGAAGTTCCAGTCGGGTCACCCTTGGAGTCCGACATCGGGAATTAGTCACGAAGAGAAAGAAGACAAGTTACGGGTTTATTATAGACGAAGACATGATGAACTACAAGAAGCTTCTAATCCACTAGCTTCTAATGTTTGGTATGGTGCAGAGATGCAGATCTTCGTGCAAGGGAGCGTTAGCCTTTCGATGATGGGATAGCTACGCATTGTGCATCTCTCATACGTCATATTGATGGATCACTTTAACGCTGGAGGAACCTGAATGGGCTGCAGAAGCAAGCTACATATATTCCTAGGCGATCCATAAAGTCTGAGCTATTCAGAAACGATTCCAGTCTGAGTTCCTTTCAAAGCAAACGAAGGATTTCAATCCCACCTGCCAATGTCCAAGTCATCACTTGACCCATCGGGTCCAGCACAACCAGGCCTAGAGGATGCATACGCCGCGCGTGACAATCCTGCCACAAAAGAACCAGCCGAGAGGGCGCAAGGCGAGGTAAATCGTGCATCTACGAGTCGAATCACAGATGCGCGCTGTGCAAATGACGTTTCAACCGCAGCAGGAAACAGCACGTCGACATCCTTAGGATACGGTGTACGCGGCGCACCGCCTGGAGAGGAGGCGAAGGGCTATTCGCAAGAGGAGCTAGGACGTGGCCAAGAGCTCGATGCAGACCAAATGGCGGCTCCCGGTGAAGGCGACGTGTACAATGCTGTCGAGGGAGGGAGAAGAGGCAAGACAGGGACTGGTGGTGTGCAGCCAGGCTTGGAAAGTGACCTAGATAGAAAGAAAGAGGAGCAACATGCACAGAGAGAGGCTATCAAGGAAAGTAGGTGGAACTGCTGATGGGACAAGCATGTCTGCGACGTGCCGGGTGACATGTGTTGCGCTTCGCACCACGTGAATGCAAACATGTATCAAACTATACAGCTACACATCTTTACTTTGTGCAAAGGACAGAGTAGTCTTAGGCAGCAGCCAACGACTTCTTCCGCCCCTGACGTCTATTATACACGACGGCTTTGTGAGTTCTCTCCTCGTAACCCGCATCAGGCGCTTTGTGCCCTTCATTCCAACACGCTTGGCAGTAGAGGTCCCCATCACAGCCCAGACATCGTACCGTGGCATCCTCGTTGCAAATAACGCACCAGGACTCGATGTCTTCGTCTGTGTACTGGGGAAGATTTGACTTTGGCTTCACAGTTGAAGCTGGTTTCTTCGCCGTCGGCTTGTTGGACGGAGTCGATGGAAGAGAAAGCGATTTGAACCGTGCCTCAAGCTCATCATCCTCGACACTAGCCAGAACAGGAGCCGTTGAAGGCGCAGAGGGAAGATCATCAAAAGGGGTGGCCTCTCGTGCTGAGCGTGCAGGCGTTTGCGTCTCTGATGGTTGCCCAATCTCGGGCTCCTTTGCCTGGCCGTCCTCTGAGTCTGTGTCACATTCCTCTTTATAAGTGCCTTGCGCTTTCTGCAGCTCTATGTCTGCCATTACCTGTGCGATATACTCGTCCGCATCCTTCTCGTCTTGCTCGTCTTGGTTGCGTGCTTGCTCATCGCCCTCATCTGCTACATAAGCACCATCCACAAGATGTGCAGGTTCGTACTCCTCGTGTGCTTTCTTATCATGTGCAGCATCTGGCCTGGGAAGCGCAGCTTTAGCCTCCTTTAGCAGATCCGTGATGCGATCCTCCTCAGACGTGTTTAACCACGATGCCTCCTGTTCACCTAGCTCCTTGAGCAAATCATCGAGCGACTGCTCATCCTCTACGTTATGCACGCGTTCACTAGGTAGACTCGCTAATACATCTTCAAGTTTGTTCTGGTCCGTGACATCTCTCACTTGCGGCAGTGGAGAACTGTCAACGCTTGACCTTGTGGCAATACGCCGGAAACGCGATGCTATGTCGTCATCCGCTGTGGTTGCTTTTATGGAGGGATGTGGCACTGAGGTTTGAGCGACCTTGGGAACTTCTGTTGGAGCTTTTAACGCGTTCAAGCGTGCTAGAAGGTCGTCGTCGGCCATGAGTTCGGAGAGGTTGAAGGTCTAAAGTGCACGGATGCTGAGCGAATGACCGACTGGAGACTTTCGCTTTTGGTCGTATGGAGTCAGGGCTCAGACAGCAGCGATTCTTGGTCTAATTCAATAGATAGTGGAGGTGAAAGAAGCTTCAAAATCTTGACTAAATTACTGGAAACTCTTGTCAGGTCTCGCTAAATGCGACCTTTCTTGGGTCAAGTCCAAGGACTATATACAACCAGATGCGCAGCTTCTGGGCAATTACTCCTAATCAATAGTTTTCATATTTCTGGTCTTCATCTCTTGGTTCAAATTTTCTTGGATATGACACTTTTGATACCATACCAAAATCATGTGGCAGGTCGCTGCTGCATGCGTCCCTGTCGCGAGATGCGCTCATGCTGGATGGATCTGATCCTGACCGCGTGCCCCTGGGTGAGATGGTCGAGTGAATGGGGAAGCGAATACATGACGTGTTCATTATTGTCGCCGAAATGCAATAGGGATTTCCTTTTCAGCCCACGTCTTCCATCTCAACAGATCGCACCACTTCTTCATTACGCTGTCGGGCCGCAGCCAGCTTCCTCGACCGCTGCCGAACCCGTTCTTGCCATTGTTCGATTGATTCTGGCATGCCTATGGCTCCGTCAATTTTGATTGTCCGCGAATCTCCCTCCTTGCCTAGAACGGTGCCAGCAAACCGTGACGCCTCGCCGGTCTTGCTGTGTTTCTTCTTCAATAGCGTAAGGTAGTCCTCTGGCTTCTTTTGAGCCTCTCCTACATCTTGCTGCTCGTCAGGGAGAAGGCCGGCAACCCTCGCAATATCTCTATACCCCTTGCTGCGGAACCACTTTGCAAATGCAGCAACGTCCTCGGTGTCGTCATCGTTTCTCTTTGCAACCTCCCGCCGCTTCAGGTCATTCCGGTCTGGTATATCTTTGATAGGTCTTCGTAGTAACTCCGTCCACACCTCTTCTGTCGAAGTCGTGGTCGGTTGAAGAATGCCGCAGTCGACCATGGCCATGCGCACGTCGGTGATGTCAGGCTCTGCGTCGATGTGGCTCGTATGTGCGTGCATCAGCGCCCTTGTGGCAAGGAGGACCAAGTATTTTGCAGCAATGTCAGTGAGGGTGTCGACAACTGACGGTTTTGCGCCAGAGAAGCCTTGTGCACGAAGGATCTGAATAATGGCGGGCCGTAGGAGGGCGTGATGTAGTAGCTTCTCAGACATGTTGAAATGCCGAAGGGGCGCGATTTAGTTCCAGATCCTCGAGTTGGTCTGGTTCTTATTTAGCCAGCCTTCTTCGCGAATTCATTGTGTGTTGCGGTATGGCGTGGAAACGAGCAGAGGAGCGTTGCGGAGAGGACAGCCACACCAAAGTTGCGTCGGAGCTTCCAGCTTTCCTGATCTAGACATGTGGCTGCTCTGAATGCAACAACTTGCACGAACACTACAAGAACACAGCACCACATTCATGAGATTATGGCGGACACACAACCCAGAGAAGGTGATCTAAGCTGGAGGCTGAGCAGCCACCCTATCACTCTTCTCACGTTCCTTGGATTCCGTATATGTCAGCGTCTCTCCGCCCGCGCACTCAAGGCTTCAGCTAACAGGTTCCTACAGCTAGTTTACTCGTCTATATACTCGGTCTATGGTTCACTAAGAACTTCATCCTCGTTTTCGTTCTTACGGTCGTGCTCCTCTCATTTGATTTCTACTACCTGAAGAACATCGCCGGGCGACGCCTGGTTGGCCTTCGCTGGTGGAACGAGGTCAATCCACAAACAGGAGATTCACACTGGGTCTTTGAGTCGGCAGATCCAGAGACAAGAGTGCAGAATGCGACAGACAGACGCTTCTTCTGGCTCGCACTGTATGCGCAGCCCGCCTTGTGGGTCTTAATGGGCGTCGTGGCTATAATCAAAATTATCAGCCTTCAGGAGTTGACGCCTCTTTGGATAACGCTCGTCGGTACGTTGCCAAAGTTTTTAACAACCTATAAACACGCAAGGCTGACCTCAATAAAGCCATCGCACTTGTCTTGACCGGCACCAACACGCTCGCCTTTTCACGATGCGATCGCTTCAGTCAAGCAAGTGGTTTGGCGTCGAGCGCTTTCTATGGTAGTGGATTAGCGCGGAATGTCGCCTCTGGCATGGTCAGTCGTTTCTTCAGTCGTTAATCACGACGAGCAAAATTATAGAGAGGAAATGAAAGGAGGCGCAGCGTTCGATGGGCCGATCGTCGCCCTGACATGATTTTGGGCGATATGCGGCCGTGTAAGATATCCAAACCGAATGTTAAACAAAGCATTTTCGGGGTCAATGGGACCGTGTTGCAGACCGGTGATGTGCAGATCCGCGCGATTACTGACAGAAGTTGGGCATCAAGGCACCGGATAACTTCCTCAGCCACGCCTTCGAAAAAGTCAAGCAGCGGACTTTCTTACCTCGCCCCATAGTCAAGAGCGGAGTAAAATCATGCTAGAGGAATCTAATATTCCGAAAGTCTTCTTGCTTATCGACGAACTGAGTCAGAATTAGACCGGATTGCTTTCGCTTATTGCGAAGGTTGAGCAATCATCACCGTAAACACTCCGCCCCTTTCACCCTTTTAGCAAATGTGCACATGTAACCAACGCCTCATTTCTTTTTCACGCAAAGGAGAGACTGGCAACCTTTTTGCGGTTCGCACGCGCGGCAACCTATGGCGAGTGCTAGCGGGTAAGTGCACGCGAACCAGTTGCCTGAATTAGACTTCACTCCTGTACAAGAATTGCTCAAAATCTGCGTTCAAGACCCCTGAAACGTTGTTCATAATGAGACTAAAATCATTTTGATAGCATAAAAGCAGTACCATTCGAGGATTTCTTTGCAAAGAGCCGGCTGAAAATAAATTTCCATTCGAGGGCTAAGTAGGAGCACGTACAATCTGTGATTACCTTCCTACGGATCCTTCACTGCCACACCAATCACTTGGACAGATGGTGGTTTTCACTACATCTGGTTTCCACGCTTTCCATCCAGATTTTCGGGCTTCTTTTGTCCTCACCGGTGTACGAACCGTAGGTCTGAGGCCGAAACACTGGATACGCCAAAGTCATCGCTCCTTGTACGCCGGTACCTTTTTTGCCTTGATCATCGTGAATTCAAAAGGCCAGTTTAACTAGAGAAAGGGCGAGGAAGGCGGCTCCTTAGCCACGAGCGTATAGACTAGGGCTGTGCTCAATTCGTACCCTTTCAAGTCGTAGTCATGTCAAGAGAATTCCGGTCTGGTAGCTTTATTGCGAACCATGCGTGCTTGGGCGGCTAGTCCTGTATATAAAACTACGTTGCATCACCTGTTGTCCGTCTTCACATTAACCCTCAAGTAGCTGCCGGGACATCTTCAACAGACGTTTCTCATCCAGCTTTTGGAGTTCTGTCTCACAGGTATTTTTGAGCTCTGTGGCCCCGTCTCCTTCAGCACTGCTCTTTCTATCCTGATTCTCTAGCCCCCAAAAGTATTTATGCCCTCTCTGCGAGAACGAGCCGGCAGCTTTATTCGGAACATGGTTCTCAATTTTCGACATCACCATCGAATCTCCTTCACAGAACGCAATGACAGCACTCAGCTCGCTCGCAGATCTCGCTCCTTCCTCGAGCGCATGGGCATCAGGGGTAACAGATCTGAGGAGCCGCTCGACACCGCAGTCATCGGACCCGAGCCCTCTCCAGCAGTTACGACAGAGGCGTTCGATCGTGGACCTAGAAGAAACGACCTATGGATCTGCTGTCAACGTGGAGAAACGAATAGAGCTGACGTGGAGCAATGCCCGACCTGCGGGCACATGAGATGCGACTCGTGCCGAGAACCCAATCAACAAACGGAACATGTTGTGGCATTATGAACACTCAGAAATCGATATCCAGAGCTCACTTTGATATGCCATTCGGGTTCGATCGCTTACGGCTGATCTGTTTCCTCCTTGAAATAAATGCGAAAATGATGCTGTGGGGTGTGTAATGCCTCTAGGATTGATTCTCCTTTGTCGTTTTCATGCTCGGCTGGATTTTTCTTTTCTTTTCCATTTGTTAGTCTGATACTCCTTAAACCCCATGATCGTGGCCCTGCGACAAGGTTTTGGGCAGGTTCACACCATGTCCATGGAACAAGCAGTTCGCCTTCAAATTGGTGGTCATGTAGCCTCTTCTACTCTAAGATGTTGCGTTTTGATAGATAACAATACACGTTCGATTTTCATCCTTTGCATCCCGAAGTATATATTATGGTTTTCTCAGCTTGTAGAAGGAACCCAAGATACTATGTAGTTACGGAATGGTTCATTTCGTCCAGCCACGAGCGTGTCTTTCTTCTGTCCTTGGAAGAAAAGCTCACTGCTATCACCAGCCAGCGTATGTAGATAGATGACTAGAAAGGCGCATGAATTAGTCGCCAATTGCGCTTTAGGGAACTGGCTAACCCTTCAGGCATCGTGGTGGCATGTAGGAGGCCGTCATTCGCTACGGCGGATAGGAGTAGCTGGAGACGTAGATTGTAGCCATTGAATCACCATCATAGGTGCGCAAAGGTAGACTTATCAGCCCGTTCGACTCGAACGAGTCTGATATTCACTCTAATGATCATAGCTAGGACCTTGATTCGCGAAAGAAATGCTGAACTGGAAGATTGAAGTTCACTAGCAATATCGCCATGACCCATAGTCGAAATCTTTTCGAGAAGGAAATTGATTTAATGGAACAAAGGGCGTCTAAGTTCCGAGAAACGAATGCGGTCGAGTTTAACGACTCTCTTCTCCTGCGTAAGACCCGCGATTGCGGTCCAAAGAAATAGTCACGGAGCGATCCGGAAAGCGTAAACCAGGAGCTGGTCATTTTGGTCAGAGGATATTGATTGATTTTGCTTTTTGTCAGCCAATTATTTTCCAGCGATTTGCTCGTCTGTCTGCGCGTCGCCATTAATCATCCTAATGACGGTCATCGCTCTCTCAAATGTCCAGATTGTGACGGCACTGGTGGGTGCTGCTTTGACAAGTGCCACGGTGAGTCCTCTATACATGCCGCGAATACCCTCCCGTTGCAAGATAAGCTTCAGCGTGCCCATGACTCCACTGTACTCAGGAATGTTGGCGTGCACGTATCGTTGTCTACTCGGTCCCTGGACCTGTAGTCTCTTTCGGACCGTGTCCAGCGGATACACGGCAGTCTTGCTCAAGACCGAGGCGGCGATTCCGGCAAATCCGTCAGCCGAACCCATCCAGTCGAGTGGCACAGGCGAGTTGTGAATTAGCGGTTTGAGGCCCTCGTAGAAGGTGAAGAACAGTCCCATGTACGGAATGATTTGTGCATTTGCGGCCACGAGACCGCGAAAGAAGCCTTGCGTTCCTTCTCTGGCTCTTATTTCCCGCACGGCGTATCGCAGGCCCAAATACACCTTGTCTGTTCCTTGTGCTGCGAATCGTGTACGTAGTAGATCCAAAGGGTACGTGGCCGTTGTGGCTACGGTGCCCGCGAAAGCACCGGAGATGAAGCTACGAGCCGCAGGACTGACTTGGAATGGCAGGGCATCGCTCTCGAGGGCTAGGTTGGCGGTACGATATGTGAGGAACTGCAGAGCACCATACGAAAGGTACAGGCCTTCGGCTGGTATGTTGCCCTTCCACAGCGCGGTAAGACCCTCATCCTTCAGAATCTGTTTGAGCGTTCCAACAATGCCCTTGTATGTCGGCCTGCCAGCGGGAGGAAGTGACAAAGGATCGCTGAGGGAGTGGATCTGCAGCTGAAGGCGGATCTTGATCACGTCAAGCGGTGCGACACAGAAGCTTGATTGGAAGTCAGCCAGACATCAGGTAGCGCGTGGACGGCGCGGAGAGAAGAATAGAGATGCGCGCACCGTGAGACCAGCCCTGCTATTGCACCCGCTACTACGACCTGTGTTTGTGTGCCCTGCTCCACGCATCAGCATGGCATGTCAAGCATGTCATCGTGATTCGAAGGCGCGTGCGCATACTTCATCTCGCAGCTGCTGTACGGACCCAGCCATGCACTTGGCTGTGCCAACAGTCTCTTCCAAAGACTGATCATGCACGCACAAGGGACGATCAGGGCAATTGCACTCGGAGAAGCACGCCTGAAGGGGCCGAGTGACTGGGAGATGGGCGTCTTCCAAGTACGCTGGAAGCAGATCAAGCTGGGGTTTCTGGTGCTTGGAGACAGACAAGGGGAGGACACGGCCACGGTGCAAGAGCGAGCTCGGACGACCGGCCATGGCGTGTTTGCGTGCGCTGGGCAAGGCACGAAGACCATCAAGCGACCGTCCGGTTCCGAGCCCGCGCAGTGTGCAAATAGCCGGCTCCAGCCTGCAATCATGGCTTCCCTTCCCCAGTCACTCACTGAGCAAGGAAACCTATTCTTACCATGGCCACCAGGCGAGCCTTGTTCCAGCTGCGCCAGAGAGGCTGCTGCAGCACAAGAGCATGGAGTATGAAGGCGCGCGTGCCCGCGCGGGGCTTTGCCGTGTCCAGCAGCACACGGCAGCAAACTGTCCAGACCACCTCCGTCTCGGACGGGGTGGCGCCACACATTCTTGGATCGCAAGCACAGAAGCTGGCCTTCGAGGACGGCAGCAGGGCCTCCTCTCCGCCAGCCTTTAGCCGGCGTATCACGGTGGACATCGACGGCCGGCCCGAGACGTTCGACAGCATCTGGCTCCGAGACTCGTGCCGATGCCCCAGGTGCAGGAATCCGTCGTCGACGCAGAAGACGTTCCAGACGGCAGACATACCTGCCACGATCGAAGGCAGCGCCCAGGTGACCACGGAGCTGGAGGATGACGAGGTGCTTCTCGTCAGCTGGAAGGACGACATCGAAGGCTGGCCGGAGGGCCACCAGACGGCTCTGCCCCTCGACTTTCTTCGTCACGCTCTTCAGGAAGAGCGGCGCTTCAAGTCGCGTAGGCACAGCGAGACGCCGCGCACCCTGTGGGACTCCCGCACGATGCAGCAGGACGTGCAGTTCCTCGACTACGCGTCGTACATGCGCAACGACAAGACGCTGTACAAGGCGCTGCGGGCGCTTGACACGCACGGCCTGGTCTTCCTCAGGAACGTGCCGGACACGACCGCGACCGATTCGGCGGCGTCGGTCAAGTCGATCTGCGAGCGCATCGGTCACCTGCGCACCACCTTCTACGGCCAGACTTGGGACGTTCGCTCCGTGCCGGACGCCAAAAACGTCGCCTACACGCACGTCTTCCTCGGCCTGCACATGGACCTGTGCTACCTGGACCTGACGCCGCACTTGCAGTTCCTGCACTCGATGCGCGCCCGCGCGCCCGGCGGCGAGAGCATGTTCAGCGACTCGTTCCGCGCCGCTGAGCGCATCCGCCGCGAGGCCCCGCATCTGTTCGAGGCGCTGTGCACCTTCCCCGTCACCTTCAGCTACTACAACGACGGCCAGGCCTACCGCCAGGACCGCCCCACCGTCGAGCTGCTCGATCCGTCCGACCTGTCGTCGCCCATCAAGTTGCTCAACTACTCGCCGCCCTTCCAGGGCCCTTACGCGCGTGATATCGGCTCCGACGACGACGCCGCCAAGCTGCGCACCTTCCACGCCGCCATGCAGCGCTTCGACGCCCTCGTCAACGCCCCGGAAAATATGTTCGAGTACCGCCTCGAAGAGGGAGACTGCGTCATCTTCGACAACAGACGGGTCCTGCACGCGCGCAGGGCCTTCGACGCCGATAGGGGGGAGCGCTGGCTGAAAGGCGCGTACGCAGACCGGGACGTGTACTCGAGCAAGTTGCACGTTTTGGAACAAATCTACGGTAAGGCCTGACAAGCGCCGCCTCCGCTTGGCCGTAAAAGCATCAGAGGTGCGAAGCGAAGATGGAAACAAAGAAAGAGAATGGTGAAAGTCATGCCGTATCAAATGAAAGTCGTGGTCTATTCCCACATACATGGATGGTGTCATGTATCCTTTGTACGTAGTTTGTCTAGCTGCTTGGCTGCTACACATAGATTTATAGTACTACATGAGATCTGACCGCCTCCTCAACGTGCGGTCGCAGAAGAGTCTAAGGATCGCTTGCATGGACGAATGAAAAAGAAGAAAGAAAAAGAAAAAGAAAAAGAAAAAAAAAAAAAAGCAAACCGTCAAAATTCGCTAAATGCAATTCAGGGGGAATTTTGCGCTGCGCTACTACGTCCTTCTCATTTTATGATCTCACGACGACCAAGTAAAAGAGAAAAAACCAAAGACAAGGAAACCGTTGCAAGAACGCTCACGAACAATTAAGACACTCGTGACCGTCACTCAGTCTGATCATGCTCCGTCACTGTCCATCGCCTCTTCGGTACTGGACCAAGTGGCTTTCGGTCTCCCGCAGTCCACAGCCAGTTCCGCTGACTTAAGCTCCGGCTAGGCAGCGGCGGCACCTCGTCATAGTCCTCGTCCTTAGCAGCCTTTTCAGGGTTCATCGGGCTCGAGGGTCGCGAGATCCTGTCGGCATTATTCGATGTTTGCGGAGAGTGAGCAGGCATGCCAATCGACAGTACGGGCATTTCGTCAGCGGTACCGGATGAGACGGTCGATGTACGGCTCCACAGGCCCGTGGATGTAGAGGAAGTCACCGTAGAAGGACTTAGTGGGGCTTGGGTTAGTGGTGCGGATGGCGTGATACTGGGCCGTCGTATGCTGCCAAGAGCAGCGCTCACAGCTCGCTTCGGCTGGAGCTCCGGGCTTTTTGAAGGGTGAGATAGAGAAGCAAATGAGGGAATTTGAGGAACCAAGTGCGGTGACGCTAATGCAGAAAGCTCGGTAGCGCGTGCTCCTGCGCGTAGATGGTTTGTGGAACTGATGATCTCCATATCGTAGTCATCTGCTGTATCCATGTAGATGGAAGATCTTCTGCGACCTGAAGGTGATCCGTTACGATTGTTTAGGGATTGGGCCTTGTCTTGCGAGGCAGGATCGGGCTCCTTTCGTACAGCCATGGACAGCGATGTTAGACCAAAGTCGTGCAGGACCGGCTGATTCGTCAGCGCACCAACAAGAGCATTGCATCCAGCAGCATGCGTCACCAAGATGACAGTGAGCTCATAGTCGTCGTCCTGCCCTTCGTTGGTGTCGTGTTCCAGAGCCAATGGGTCCTCACGGTCCGGATGGAACTCTGGCGTGTGCTTCGTGTACCACTCGATCATTTTCGACAGACCTCTTCTGAATCTCTTGTGCATCGCGCTCCATTCTTCGCCCAACTCCCCGCCATCGCCCCAGTCCTGAGGGAAACGCATGCTGTCCCATAGCAGATCCAGGTCGACGCATGCATCGCGTGCATGGCCACAGTATCCTCGCGGAATCGGGTCGGACGGAGCCACAGCATATGCTGGAATCGGTGGGTCATATGCAGCCTTGGTCGGCTTGAGCTGGGAGAAGACAGGCTTCGCAGTGGCAGGCTTCTCTCCGAAGCTATTTGCACTGTTGGACCGTTGCTTGTGCAGGGTGCCCATGAGCGACAGCTTGTCAAGCGATATGTCCTCGTCCACCACAGCCGTGGCTGGCGCCTCTTTCGATATGTTCGCCTTTGACCAGCCACCGGGGAAGTAGCCCGGTCTTGACGTGCTTGTCTGGAAAACTTCAATCTGCTCTTTCCGGAGCAAGGCTGCTTTTGCGGCAGCCACCATCATGGTCGAGCTAGGTGGCGGCGTCATGCGCTCGAAGTAGTCCGGCGACAGCCATTCGCCCAGAAACGCATCGACGCGTAAGATGGTTTTGATGTTGACGTTGTCTGGTGTCGTCAATCCGACTGCTTTGACCGAATAATCTTCCTTTCCGTTCTCGTTGTGATCAGCTTCATCTTTGGTCTTTCCCTTCTGCTCTGGCAGCTCCAAGGACTGCGCCATGCCAGCGGCAATGGCAACAGACGTCTGCAGACATCTTAGGAACGGAGAGGTGTGGATGACCACCTTCTGTTTCTTAACAGGAGGCGACGGCTTTCCGTCCGTAACACCGCCTCTGGTGCCTCGGGCGCTTTCGAACTTGGCCTTTTGTTGGGCGGCTCGGGTGCTGAGGATGTTCGCGATGCGCGCGCCCAAAGCCTTCGCCTGGTTCCACCCTCCATACGTCAAGGGCGTATCGTACGGCGCAGGCGATGTCAGATGCCAGTTTGCATCAGCGGCATCGAGCCGGGCGCCGTGTCTAAGGTGGTTCAGTCAGCTCATGCAGGCTGGCTTGACGGGGAGTGGCACGAAGCTTACCGCACGACGAGAATCGCAGAGGGAGCGCGGGTCATGATGAGCGAGACCAGACAGCCTTGTGCAGGGGCAAGAGCTGATGTCAATTGCTCACTCAAGAGAACCCCATGACGACGGATCACAACGCGGCAGGGTCAACTCAATCCTGTGCCTTGCTGGTGCTCGCTCTGTCTGGGGAATTTTTTTTGAGGGGGTAGGCTGCCGCGGCGGAAATCTAGACGCGGTGGGGTCTGGTCATGCGGGCTGGCGGCGTCTTGACTCCGGCCTGGATTGGTAGGCAAGAGAAGACGACGGGCAGCAGAGCAGAGAAAAGCATTGGAGATCAGCTTGAATCGTGGGTGGGGGACGATGGCCACGTCCTGGTTATATTGATGGACATCTCGGCATCGTCTGTTGGGCAAGCCGCCGCGGTTCCATGCAGGATTACCTCAACTTGTGGGCGGACAAAAACACGCGCCCGGCGTCTAAACACTCGACGCTCCGGCCGGCCTGGGCGCGGGTCACGTGATCCGCGCTCAGTGCACACCACTCTTGGAGCTTGCAGGCAGTCTGGAGCTGGAGTTGGAACGCGGCGGAGTTGCGCGTCAAAGGGCGATAGACTGACGCAACCGCGTGCCGGAACACTCACGCTCGAGGTCAGCCGGACCGAGTCCAGAGCGGTGACGAACACACACGGCCTGCCGCTCTCTTTCGCCGCCGACGTTTGTCGTGCACGAGCCTGAAAAATTGTGGTGAGCAAATGCGGACTAGCGCAGACCCACCTGAACTGGCCAAAGCTCAATTTCCAACACCACAGCGAATTTCGTCCTTATTGACCGCCCCGTCAACGACAAAACCCCCATCGCACACAGCTCGCTCAGAAGCCAGACGTCGCTCATCCACCTCAATCACCACTCTTCGACTCGCCCTTCCGCTCTCTGACAGCTTTCCAGACAGCTCTTCATCATGGTAAGCCCCGTCCTGTCCGCTTTCCACAAGCCTTTTCCCCTCTCTCGCTCGTGGCGAAATTTCCGCACACGTACGCACACGACACCCTCACCACTGCAATTGCTTCTCGACCGCCCACGTCGTCCCTTCACATTGCAAAGCGCCTTTCCCCACCTCAATGAGACTCGCACAGCTGACTTCGTCACCTCTAGGTTCTCGCTGTTGACCTTCTCAACCCCTCGCCCGCTGCCGAGGCGCGGAAGCACAAGCTCAAGACTCTTGTGCCCGCCCCACGCTCCTTCTTCATGGACGTCAAGTGCCCGGGCTGCTTCACCATCACCACTGTTTTCTCGCATGCTCAGACCGTCGTCGTCTGCCAAGGCTGCTCGCAGGTCCTGTGCCAGCCCACCGGTGGCAAGGCCCGTCTCACAGAGGGCTGCTCCTTCCGGAGAAAGTAGACCAGCTATTCCCACCCTTCTCTTCAATCCTTCTCTTTTCATCATGATGGCATGGACGCGATGATGGGCAACCGTTCTTGGTTTTGTTTTTCTTGATCATTTTCGACGTGGAAACGATGGATCGACGACGGTATGCTTGGGGGGACGAGGGGAAGGGTACGCGGAGCGGCTGGCCAGAACGACAAAAGTCGGCCGTTTCAAGGCATAACCAACCGGCGTTTGAAAAATTATTCACTTTGGAGGGGGATGGGGTGTGCGTCAAGTGTATTGCAAAGAATTCTCTCTTCCATGCGGTCAACATGCGGATAGAAGATGGCATTCTCCACAAAAAGCTTTTGTTGTGCTTCCTCTCCATTTTTTCTCCTCGCATTTGGGAGATCTGGAGGGAGGCCGCCTTTTTGAAGGACGGGAGTTCCGGATATCCTGCACACCGATCACAAAGGTGGCTTTTCTATCTTATCGTCAATCACCAGCAAGTATTGTCGCTTTCCTGTAACAAGCTGTGTACTCAGTTGGGAATCGAAAATCACGTCAATATAAAAACTTAAAAAAATCCCATTCTCCAATGTCTTCTTTTCCGTATTGCTTTTCGAGTAATTGGTTTAGACTGATTTTCAGAGGTGGATAATGGGATTCGCCTAATGATGTGAGGTGCGAACTTTTTTTTTTTGATTGCATTACTATCTGAATGCAGTTCCAGAGCTGTTACCATAAGCCCAAGAATCCTACACCCACGCTTACATTTTTAATCCCTCTCCTCTTCAACCGTCACACGGACCCGTAATGTAGAATATCATACATACGAAAGTAGATCCCGCTTCCTTACCACATCGCCGCGATAAACATGCCTAGACTCCACCATTGCCCAGAGCACAAATCAAATCCGTTGATCGGAAAAAGAAGAAACTGCCAAAAGCGCAGGTTTGGGCAGGATACATAAGTGACAAAAAAAGAGGAAAAGAGTAACAAAAGAAGAGAGAAGGAGAAGCCCCGCAAATAAAAGATCTCTCCCAATACGTGGAGGGGTTTACAGTTTTAACAAAACTGATGAATTAGGTAGCCTTTTTATAATCTTTTCGTTTTTTTCCCTTCTCGCTGTTGTGGGAGAAACCCTCCCGTGTGGGTGCAAGATGTTGTAAAATAAGGAAAAAAAAACCCTTCTATTATACGTTAACTCATACCTAGTGGTTGTGTGCGCATGCGTGTTTGCCATGGGGCCTTTGATGCGTTCATTTCTGACCGGCCGTAGCCTCGTTCTTAGGTTCGCTGGCGGGCTTGGCCTTTCGTTCCTGCTCTGCGATGCTCTTCTCGTCCTTGGCAGAGCCAGCTTGCACGTGTGGAGGTTGCTTGCTGGCATCACCCTGGGCGGCGGCGGCGTTCTTGGTATCTGGGTTGCTGCCCTCCACATCTGGGTGAGGAGGTGCAGGGGCCGATTCGATGGGCCCTTCGTACTGCACGTTGCCAGCCGCGTCCACGATTCTAGTTCGAGTCTCGTAGCGAGTCTGTAGATCTCAGTCAGTCGTCGAAAGAAAGCATGAGTCGTTATGACCATTTCGTATTTCATACCTGGAAGCTGACTTTGCCCTTCAATGCCTCCACTTCCTCAGGTCCAAGCAGCCGCCCATTCTCATCCCTATATTCAACCTTCTCTTCTCTGTGGACAATCTTACCTCCTTGCGGAGCACCTTGCACGGGGACTGGATGTGGCTGCTCCTTCAGTGGCGTGACATGCGCGTCATTTTTGACATCCTCCACCTTCGGTGCTGCGGATGATGGGATGCTCCCGTCGACGGTCTTTGGGAGGCTGTCATACGCCGCGTATGAGTCAAGGAAGTTGTTACAGTCCCAGTCCCACGTGTCGAAGAGCTTAACCTTCTGACACTCAGCCTTGGTCCATTTGCTGCCGTAGGCAAGAGGCATGTACTGCGTGTAGACGAAAATAGCAATTGCCAGCGCGGCAACAGCCACGGTTTGCCGGACCACAGGTTGACGAAGTGGGCCAAGGTTGAAGCGGCCAAAGATGAAGTCATAAATTTGAGCCATGGCGATGATGCCGAAATACAGTGCCGGGAAGTAGTGATGCAGGAACAGCTGACGGGCCATGAGGTAGAAGGGGAAGTAGTGCAGGGCCCAGGCGAGGATTGTAGTTCCGACTTCATAGTCAAATCGCTTGAATGGAATGTACTTGTAGTCAGGGAAGCCCCGCTGCCAGCGGAGGATAGCTAGACCCTTGACCGCAACGTAGAAGAGAATAGCCGCAGAGACACTCCACCAAGTGAACATGTTACCGATGAGATAGATCTGGCGGTGGTCCTTACCCCAGAAGTTGATGCCTCGACGGAGGATTGGCCATGAAGGTGGGCGGGAATCCCAGGCGTGCGACTCGACCAAACCAGCGTTTGTCCTCCACATGACCTTCTGCAGCTCCCAGAACTTAGCGAAGAAGTTGGGCTTCTTGTAGTTCACTACTTCGGCGTCTGGGCCAATCTTCGGGTGTTGATTGCCCTCAATATACCAGACGCTGTTAGGCAGAGTGCCGCCCTTGGCGCAGGTAACTTCCTGTTGCTCAAAGCCCCAATCCGGAAGCTTGACCTTATGCGAGAAGAGCACGCAACCAGTCATAATGTGAACAAGCTTGAATTTACTTTCAATCGTGCGGAGATATTCCTTGCCTTTCCCCACGGACATACTGGGAACGATCTCGACGCGGAAAAAGTCGTTCGCATCGCCTTCAAAACCTTCATAACCGTACGCCGTTACTTCTTGCTGCCAATCAGCTTCAGTGATGGGCGGTCTCTGGTCGTGAGAATGAAGGCGACGGTGGGTCATAAGATGATATAAACGAATCACATCGCCGTTCTTAATCTTCGTCACGTTCAAATTGTCCCACGCGAAAGGTCCCTCAACCTTAGGCTCGACCTCAGGCAGAGTCTGGTTCTCCACCAGCCAGATATTGTTCTCGTCCTTGTGTGGATACAGAGTCACCTGCTGCTGCTTGCTCCCGGTCGGATACATGTGGTTGTGAGAATGCAGATAACCTCCTTGAGTATTATGGTGTCTTAGCTGAATGCGACTTCCAAAGGCCACATCAGCTGGCACGTTCTGCATGCTTTTCCCGTTGAGAGTAGCCTGGAATTCCGACGACATGAAGCCATCGCCTTCTCCAGGGTTGACCAAGCACAAGAAATGGATACCGAACATGGCCATGTAGAAAGCAACAGGAATCACGATCAGGCAGAAAGCACGCGCAAAGAAGTGTTTGAACCACCGGCGAGGCGTCACCGTAGTCGTATCACCAAGCAGGACCCATAATTGTACGAGTGTGAGAGAACCGACCCAGGCAATCGTAAACAGTCCGACCCATTTGACGCTTGCCGTCGCTCCTAGCGACAGACCTGTAAATGCCAACCAGAACCACCAACGCGGCTGGAAAGCCTTCTCAGGCCCTTGTTCGTGCTGGTTCGTAAAGCAGGTGAAAGCGAGGTCGGTGAGAGCTGTGAAAAAGACGAGTGGTGAATCAAGCAGGATGAGACGCGACTGTGTGATCAATCCATTCTCTATAGCGATGGGTCAGTGGTAGTCCTATCAGAGCAGGGCATGTACTGTACCGAAAATGAGAAGACCAGCACCGAGAGCTGCAGTTGTCGTTCTGCAGCCTCGCGCCTTCAGCGCCAAGAATATAATTGGAATTGTCAGGACACCTAAGACACCGGGTAGCATACGAATTGCCGCATACGGTACGCCAGGCTCGAGATAGTCCTTGCCAATGTCCTTGAAGTCAAACTCGCCGTCAAAACCAGCAAGCCAAGCAGCCAGTGTGATGAGAAGCTTCGCCAAAGGGGGGTGTACGTCCATAAAGAACTTGCCTTTGATGTACTTCGACGCGAAACCACCGAAGCTGCCACAGGATTAGCAGAGTCGCAGATGATGATTTCTGACCGTATGCCTGCACTCACTGAACCTCGTCGAAGACAACACTGCTTGGCTCAGTGATCTTCCACAATCTCACGACCGCACCCACAAGGGTGATCAAGCCCAGTAATTGCCAGTCTGAGCTAGGTAGATTGAATATATCGTAGTCGCCCACACCCTCGGACTTGTAGCTCTGGGGCGGCGCAGGCTTCGCCTTGGATGCGCCATTGGGCTTGCGAGCCGGAGATCTGCTCGCATTGCGTTTCTTCTTTGGCTCCTCAAGGCCAGCGGACACGCTGCCTTTTGTTGACATGTTCGCGAAACAGGGCGATTCTGGCTCGGAGCGGCTGGCTCGGGGTTTCTCGCTCGGCTGATAGTTTGCACAGAAAGAAAAAATGAGGCTCAAAGCAAGCGCATGTGGTAAGCTGCGCTCGAGGCCGGATGGGAAAGCAGCGAGAAAGGGCCGAAAGCGAACGAAACGAAAGAAGTGAAGATGAGGAAACGAAAAGCAAAAGAAGTCGAACTGGAAACTTTTTGGGTGGTTATCCTTCAGCCGAGACGCAGGAGAATGGTCGCCTTTCTGGATACTGTCGTCGAAGGACGCCTCATCCAAGGGGTCTACTATGCTAAATTCAGCTACAAGCCACGTATATCCGTCCAGGCCTTGCGAACCACTTCCCGCACCGCACCCCTCCACCCCTCAGGTGTCAGTCGAGCCAGTGGAATTATAGTGACGGCCCGAAAATAATTGTTTCGCGGGAAACGTCGTTTCACACAGCATGTTTCCCTGAGTGCCCGGTGACCCTGATCCACCCTCAATATGTCACACTCAAGGGGTGATGGAGCGGAAGTGTGGCATGCATGCGAGCAGCGCTCACACTCCCCGTCCGAGAGAGATTAATGGATTTAAACCGACAATGAAATAAATATATCGCCCTGTGCTGGCTGCAAACAATCCGGGATCTCGCCTTTGGACAATGGCAAGCTTTGGTGCAGTGTTCATGAACTGAGTCCAACCATGCTAATCACTTGCAGCACGAGATGTGATGTCTGCATACGATGTGATCGGGAAACTCAAAAGGACAAGATATGCCTAACGAGAAAGGCATGAACGCTGCAGTAAATCCATTATGTTTACGCATTATCACATCCTAAATTGAGCTAGTTGCGTCTGAACTACGGAATGGTGCATATAAAGCCCCTAGAGCGGTCAAACATGCCGCAGTTCACTTACATGTTGGTGACCAACATTGTGCCATTGGGGGAGATGATCTCTCCCTGCCAGCATCTGCTATATGGAGAAGAGCCTCGCCTTCATTCCGCTCTTGATATATGGGGTCAGGCGCTTCCATGCACACGAATACACATGTGCAGAAACTCGTATGTGTGATATCACCACGTATAATGGTCGTGGAATTTTTTTTCTGCCTACGCCAACATGAATCTGCCGTAGTCTCCCACAATGTCTGATATACGTTCCAAGTTACCGTATTTCACAGCTACATTAGACTCAGAATAGGCTCCCTACTCATGAACCCAACTCTACGGCAGATTACGTCGACAACAGCTTCATCGAATATGATTCTCAGCATTCTGGAGCTAACACTACCGGTGCTCATCACCTATCTACGGGAAAACTATAATCCGTTCTTAATCTTGTCGTTTACTAAAAATTGTAGAGTCAACCTCCATACATTCAGGCAGATTGACACAAGACTGATCAGATCGAGCTGACTTCAGCCGTATTGCCTAGCGCTGGCAGAATCACAACGTGTATAGAGATGAAGATAGATATGATGAGATCACTGAAGCTCCTGCAAAGCCAGTTGGAAAACAAAGAAATGTGTTCTTCAAGATATCTCCGTTCAGTTCCTTTTTTCCAGACACTTCGTGAAGGTCTAGTAAATGACGAGTGAGACTGTTATTTCTTAGTCTTACTGCCTGAGGCAGCTTGCAGCCGTCGTCGACCTACAACTTTTTGTACCATGACCTTAAGATCCTATGTCTGCTCGACACAGCTCGCATACAGAGCTGAACATAGTGTTGCAAAAGAAAATTTTATACTTTGCGGCAGCTACAACTTTTATCACAACTTTCTGTTAAATACCACCAAATTGTCATCGTCGCCGGCGCACAAAGTGTTACAAGATGGCGCAAGACGAGGTGTCCGAGTCCACCATGGAGACGATTAGCAAGGTGCCGGCTGGCGTCATTCTTCCTCCTAGGGAGCTTCGCGCTGCGATAGAAAAGGTTGCTGGCTTTGTCGCTCGTAACGGCGCCGCGTTCGAACAGCGCATGCGAAATGATACTGCGAACGCGACAAAGCTGGCCTTCATCTTTGAGGATGATCCATATTACTCATACTACCAATGGCGGAGAGAGGAGTGCAAGGCTGGCAGAGGAACTGATGTCGCGGCGGGACGGGTAGGAGAGGGTGTTCCAAGGTCAAAGCCCAAGGGACCTGAACCTCCACCAGAGTTCTTGTTCTCTGCACGTATGCCGACGATTAACGCCCAGGATTTGGAAATCGTGAAGCTGACTGCGCTGTATGTCGCAAAGAACGGGAGGAACTGGATGACGAGCTTATCGCAGCGTGAAGCGGGCAATTTCCAATTTGACTTCCTACGACCTCAGCACAGTCTGAATCAGTTCTTCAATCGGCTTGTGGATCAGTACCAGCTTCTACTCTCCTTCACAACCGAGGAAGGCAGTAAAGCCGAGAAGTCACGCATTGCAGAGCTTGAGAAAATCGTCAATGACAAATACAGCGTCTTAGAAAGGGCAAGGAAGCGCGCAGAGTGGGTCAAACACCAGGAGAACCAGCGGGTCAAGAAGCAGGAGCAGGAAGAGGCAGAGCGTAGAGAGTACGCGTCTATTGACTGGGACGATTTCCAGATCATTGGTGAAATTTTCTTCACGGAAGCAGACGAGACGTATGACCTACCTGCTCCAACCTCACTGAATGACCTGCAGAGCGCATCGCTAGAGCAGCGAGGCAAAGTCAGCAGACAGCTCATCGAGGAAGCAATGCCTACAGAAGACATGTCTCAGTGGAATCAACAGACCTACCCTGCTCCTGCGCCTCCGGTGCAGCCAATACAACCAGTTCCTCCAGTGTCGATGCCCTACGGGCCTACACCACCAGCACAACCAGCCTTCAGCCCTCCGCCCGCCGTGCCTCAAGTCCCTGTCACGGACGAAGCATCACGATCGGCAAGTCCAGCAGTATCTGCGCCCAAGCGCATCGTCCAGAATGCAGCGCCACGTGCAGCTGCTCGACGAGGCAGGGTGCAAATGGCAACCTGCCCCAATTGCAAGCAACAGATTCCCTACGACGAACTAGAACAGCATATGAAAAGTATGTCGACTGCTTTCTTCAAAATATCCTTTGTTCATCAGCTAACGAATTCCAGTCGAGCTTCTCGACCCAAGATGGCGCGAACAGAAGGCGAAAGAAGCTCAACGAGCTGCAACGACCAATATCTCCACCGTGGACGTGGCCAACAACCTCAAAAGATTGGCGTCACAGCGGACGGACGTCTTTGACCCAGTTACTGGACAGAATATTAGCGCAGAGGAAGAAGAACGACGGAAGCGCGCGGCTGTGCAGCAGACTGACTACAATACCCTAGCCACCCACGCTGGTCAGGGCATGAGCGTCGAGGAACAGATCAAACTCATTCACCAGAAAGCTGCTCAGGGACAGTGAGCGAAGAGCAGGCCAAGGATGACGAGTATCTTGCATCATTTTTCTCCAGAGAATCCAGCTCAACATTCATGGCACTGGAAGACATGTCTGGGCTGGAGAATAGGACTTGATACCCTGTAATATATATGTGTCAAAGCAAGAGTCACGGCGAGCAAGTGTCTACAGAAGTTGCGAATAAGAAGGATTGCATCTAAGCAAAAAGCAAAATTGGACTGTTTGCATTGGAGTATAATCTTCCATCTGCTAGAGTCGGCGCGTGCGCCCTACTTCGTGAAAAGCCACTTAAGATGAAGCTTGATTCCGAATCATAGTCTTTTTTGTCCCATGTCATGCCCTTTGCTTAGAAAAGAAACGCCATGTCCCATGCACACATCATGCCTTTCCACTATGGAATACACGCGATTATGCGACCAAGGTGTTGGCAGTGGCGCTCTCGTACTTCCAGGTTGGTGGCAGGACACCAACGGTCTTGTAGTAACGTGAAAGGCGGTGAATGCGGGACTCGATGAGGATGAGGCGGAACTTCGAGTCCTTGTCCTTTCGGTTGCGCTCAAGGTGCTTGCGAACGGCCACGGCCTGGTGAAAATTCGATCCGTTAGTACAATTGCATGAAATTGCCTGGATAGAGGGTATAGGCTCCGCTTTACCTTCTTGATAAGCATGTATAGGTCCTCTGGGATGGAGGGAGCGAGGCCTATTGCAAAATCTCATCGTCAGTCACTGCGAACCAAGCGATGGCATGACACGTGTGTAGTTTGAAACCATTCTTTGTTTTTCTCACTTAAACGGTCCCTCTCTTGCTGAACTTGTGCAATGTGTGCCCAGTGTGCACGTAGGTGATTTTCAGACGGGCTCGTGCATACCGTTGCCCTTGAGGATGCGCAGGATCTTGTTGCCGGTAACGACCTTGACCTGAGCGATACCGTGCGAGTCACGGAGGGTGACACCGATTTGTGATGGAGTAGCGCCCTTACGAGCAAGCTTGCAGATCTGCTCAACGACCTGCTCGGGTGTGGTCTTCAGCCATGCTGGAGGCGTGCGCGAGTACGGGATAGCGGACGAGCCTGTGAGCAAGAACTGTAAGCAATGCTTTTACGGATTGAACGGTCTCAAGTTGTGTTCACGTACTGATACCCTTGCCCTTGGAGTGAAGACGACCCATCTTTGCGATTAAATTTCAACAATCGCAAAAGTGATTCGTTTGTGCTTAGCTTTTTTGCAAAGTTGGTGGTGGCAGAATTTTGGTCGTACTTGGTGCGGGTGCCTCAAACCTCAGGCCGACAACCCTCTCGCGGCAGCCATCCTTTTTTTTTCCCTCTCGCCTCTTGACCCGCTTTGTACACGCAAATCCTCAACTACATATTTGGAATGGAGATGCCACTGTCAGCGGAATGATGATTTGTAGTTACCGCAAACGCTGGGATGCAAATGGATACCTGACTAAATTTCACTTCCGATCCGGCGAGATTCAGACTTTCATGTAAGTACTCGCGTTCGTCATCTTTTCTCACTTCTGCTCATATGATGACCAACAACCGCATTTTTTTTTCCTAATTCTGGTACCTCTTATGCCAGGGGACTCTGTCTCCAATGATCTAAATGGACTTCTGATTTTTAAACATCTCCAACATCCAGAACCTTCAAAATTCGATTGATTGTTGCTGACTATTGCCGCGCAGAAAGAACCGAAGAACTGAAGCGCACTAATCAACAATTGTTTAGATCCATAACAATACATTACATACTTCCAACCCCGATTTTTTGAGATCAATGCTTCTCTTTTCCGAATGCGCTAAGCACTCAGTTCATTTTTTCGCTGCTGTAAAGGACCTCTTCGTGTCACGAAATGGTATACTCCTGAATATATTATGCCTGATAATTAGTTCTCCCTACCGATGGCTAGTCCTCTTTTGACCTCCTTGATGGGCTAGCGACAGCCACGCCATACTCGTACACGAGCTCGGCACCAATATATCCTGCAAGAATGATGGCCGCCAAAGTGCCAGCACTCACAAACAGGCTCATCTCGCCCGGCACGTACCCAGCACGGGTACTCCTCGTCCACCAGTTATACACAGCTGTCGCAATGCACACATCCATCATGGCCGCATGCGCGAAGGCTGCCTTCATCTTCGGATGCATCTTTTGCGCAGTGGCCGCCTTGTTCTGTGATTTCTCAAACTTTGAAGCCAGATCTTGCTTTTTGATCATGGACATGAGCTGCTGGCCTCCTGAGAGTACGGCGGGCACGGCGAAGACAAGACCTAGCATGTTGAAATAGTGTGAGAACTTGGCGACGTCGCCAAGGTACGGCGTCACATCGTAGACGGAAGCTACGGCTTTTGCAGTGAAGGGATGTGTGGCGACTCCGTAGATGATGTCAAGGGCATAAGACATGCTGAGGAAAGCGATTGGATGATGAACGAATACAGGGTGAGCTGGGTGTCTGGTGATGCCCGCTGTTAACTTCAGACACAAAAGCGAGTGCATTTTCAGTGTTGACCTTACCCCATGTTTGTTTCCGTGTGTTAAACTTCAGCAGTTCGGTTGTGGTGTATTGCCCTGCGAGCAATTGAATGTTTAACAAGATGATTTTGGAGGCGACAGGCGTGAGAGGCTGATGTGTTTACTTTGTTCACGAGCTCTTCGAGCCATCTTCGCGGAGAGCCGACGGATCGCGAGCGATTGATTTCGTTTCCATGGATGTTGATTGGCTGGCAGCGGTTTAAGCTCTCGCTAAGACCAGTCGTAACTCATTTGCAACGATCAACGGCTGGGGTTGCGTAAACGACGGGAGACTTCTGGATGTTCCTGCATTTGGTACGACGACGTGACTGCGACTGTCCGTACGTTGGTTTCGCTGGGCCGAGAAGACCTGGATTCGACTTCAAACATAAATGTCGTCTGCGGTCTGTCTCAACTCGCGTCTACCAGCACAGCCGGCTCAATACAAGCCAAAGCCTGTGTCTTGACGTAGAATTCGCGAGACCGATACTTTGTCGTACAGCGAAGATGGGCGCATTTCGTTTCGTAGTCAGCGCCCTTGAAGCGCAAGGCCAGACAATGGTAGATCGACGCTCGATACGCTCAAACACTAGATACATAAAGGTGCTGTGCACCAGCCCTTCGAGTTAAGCTAGCAAAAAGGGAGCGGTCAAGACGGTCCCGTCGCTACCTGTATTCCTACAATTTGTCCGTGTCGCTCTTGTTAGACATGCGTGGAGCTTATTTACGATTTTCGAGCGAGAGAACTAGACACGGTCGCAAGGTCAATCTCAGTGCTGTCTCATGAGGTAGTCCATCCACCGTCGACAGTCCATATGCTGCCCGTTACAAACTTTGTCTTTTCGCTCAACAAAAACAAGATAACTTCTGCACACTCCTCCGGGTCGGCGAAGCGCTCCTGAATCGCGCCTTTGAGAGGGAACTCTTCCTTCGGCAGGTTGAACTTCTTCTCCATTTCCTTCACCAGCGGCGTGTCGATGGCTCCAGGCGCCACCGCATTCACTCGGATTCCGTTCTTGCCCTCCTCCCGTGCTGCTACTTTCGTGATGCCGACAACCGCGTGCTTGCTGGCCGTGTATTCCGCCGAGCCGGCTGAACCACCCAGGCCGGCCACGGAGGCACAGTTGACAATGGAGCTGTCCTGCTTCATGTGCGGCAGCTGGGCACGCATGGAATAGAACACGCCTGCTGCGTTGACGGACTGGACCAAGTTCCAGTCCGCGTCGGTCAAGTCGCGAAGCTCTTTGATGCGCGGACCCACCCCCGCAATGTTGGCCGCTCCGTCAAGCTTGCCGAACCTCTCGACCGTGGATCTGATCCATGAGTTGACCTGGTTGGACTTGGAAACGTCCACCTCGGTGACCATGTGGTCGTCAGGCCTCCCACCAAACGACTCCACCGTTTGCTGTAGCTGGCTTTTGTTGATGTCGCACAGCGAAAGTGTGGCCCCGCGCCTGGCGAGAAGACGTGCCGTAGCTCGTCCAATGCCCGTCGCGGCGCCAGTCACGGCGATGACTTTACCCCGAAAAGCTGCCATGCGGCGTCTTGCGCGCAGATCAAGTCTCGGAGGGTGGAAAAGTAAAGGATGGCCAGCAGAAACCTTGACTTAGTGAGCGTTACGTATAAGTACAGGGCGTCGTCCCAGGCATCCGGGAAACCCAGCACGAAATGAATGCATCCTGCTACTACGCTGTGGTGCCGTCCGTTCCCCTCGTCTATTGTTTTCCGGACGAGGCCTCTCATTCATCCAAGGCTGAGCCTAAATTGTCACCCAGGAAATGAAGACAACGAGACTGACAGCTTGCTCCGGATGAGGTTTTTTCTTCATTTATACGTTGGAAAGCCCCCGTAATCACAGAAACATGGGATGCGAAATTCCGCACGATATTTCAATGTGAAGAAAAAAGGTCTAAATCGAGTGTCTGATGAATCTCCTAGTGCACACAAGAATTAACAAGCTCCGGTATTTCTCAGGAAATTTTCTGTTTCCTAAGTTTCATCCATGTCTTTACCAAAACTGCGCAGACTTTTCTTCTACGGCTCGTACAATTAAAAGATACAGTGATTGAAAGGCCTGAGAGAACGCGACATTCTTACAAATACTCGTTTCCTCTATCTTGAGACGTCTTTTTTCCAGATCACAAACTGCCCCAAAGCTTGAACATAAATTAAGACGTCCCTGATAATTCAAAGCACTTGATCGATACAAGGACGATTTCTATGCAGGACACGTAGATTTGCACACGCAACGTGCTTGACGATATGACCACCCGTTCTTCGTTAAAACCTGCCGGATCAGATCGATACCGCTCCTTACTAACCCATCGGAAATCCTTTTTAGCCTCAGTCAAAAGGTAAAATGTGCGAGGAGATCTCTTTTCTCTCGATGTTGACACCATGAGCGTAATCACGAAGATGATCTTAGTTCCGTGATGGCTGCAATTCCGTACAATCTTGAGGTCCGCTGCAGTGTGACTCCTGAGACTGCTGCATCATCTATGCTTAAGTAGATCTCTGAAAATCACAGAAAATGAATGGGTGGTTTTAGGCTGCTGATGTGACAGTAACCTTATGAATGCCAAGTTGGCTCATCCAGAGGTCTTGAAAGATTACAAATCATGCTCCAAAGTCCGGTACCACACGCTTTTTGCATTTAGAGCGGCTGCGAGAGTCAAAAAGCTCATCAAGGCGAGTGAATTCTATTTTGGCTACGCACTCTGAGACATCAACGCTCAAGTTCTGCAGATGGTGATTTCAAGACATTGAAAGATCGAGCATATGACATGTTGATGGGTACCACTTGGATTTCGAACTCTTGTGGTATTTCGAACTCCCACAAGAATTCTACCCAGCAGCTATACTATATTACTGTAAAAAGGTTGGAGGCAGCGGGGGGCCCCATATATGAAGCCCATCCGGTCCCGCGGGCTCGCGGCCTGTCTTTGTCGTCTCATCGACTAGGTCGCCATCGGTATAATGCTCCATCATGAACCTGCTCGGATCCCACCAGTAGTCAAAGATCTGACTACCTAGGACATGTCTACCAATGCCCCATACAGATTCGTACCCTTTGTCCCTCAACCACTGATGGCCGAGACCCTGCACGTCGAAGTCGTGCACTTCGTAGCTAGAGTGGTGAACGTGGAACTCTGGCCCTTCAAAGAAAAAAAAGCAATGATGGTCCACTTGCTCGGTGCCACGGTCGAGGTGCATGAACGCTGTGATGTCCTTGCCCGTCTGAGGATCGAATATGAGATCTGAAGCCTTGAAGTTAAAGTACGTGGTGTAAAACTCGTACGTTTTCTGGAAATCAGTGACGCAGCACCCGAAGTGGCCAAGTTTGTGAACCGCGGCGGGGGCGTGTTTGAAACGCTGAACATGGTTTACCGGGCGAGGCTTAGTAGCGGCGTGGTTGTATTGAAGAACTGGAGGCTCTTCAGCAGCCTCAATTGGGGTCTGACCGTACACGAGGTGGAACGGAAAGCCGTCAACAGGATCCTTGAACGACACTCGCTTGCCTCCACCAGGAGCGTCTAGATCATGGATTGGAGTTGCGTCGGGTAGAGTCCGTGACGCCAACTCTAGATCTTCCAAAGACTCAACGGCAAATGCTGCACCACCAAACTGCTTCTTTGGCCCCTTTATCAGACAGTACACGAAAGGTTCGGTGCCGTAGCCTTTGTAGTAAATTTTGTCTTCATCCTTTCGTGTCGTAGTGAATCCTAGGCGAGATTAACGCTCGCTCAGCCGACTAGATTCGCAGGATGCATACCAAAGTCGTGTAGGAACTGATCAACCTTCTCCAAATCTTCATGAATATAGTATATGTGCGCAATGCGCTTAAGCATAATCTTGCGTTCAGGTGAAGCCATGGTACACGGGATTTTAGAGTAGTTGTACAGCCGCAAAGGAGCGTTCGTGGTAGCCTGGATGTGAAGATACCGTACGCATCTAACAGAACAAATTCAACGACGCCTCATATATAAGTTCAACAGGCTTATTTTGAAACTCAGTAGCTCTCATGCTGATTACGCCACTACGTCTACGACGCGGAATGTTTTCCTAAGAAATCTCAAGGCTTGTGCGGAACATCGGACACGTGTAGGATCGGCAGATGGGCAAGCTCAAGTCGAAGCGGGGTTTCGAATCTCGACTTGATCGGGATGGACAAGAACAGTGGCCGTTTCCATGGAGAGCAAACACTGCCTGTCGTTTGCTTGGGGAAAAACTATAATCTTGCAACCCTCAACGACATGCTTTGTCAAAGACCCTCAGTTCGCACTTTCAATGGAACAGCTTACAGTTTAGCTTCCAGCCTGGATGACCTTAGGGTTGGATAGCACGGCCAGATGCACTTTAATACTTGACCTCGAGACAAAAAAAGGACACCTTCTAGATATCAAACGTTAGGTGATTTCAAACATTCCCCTGTCTTCCGCGACTCTCCGGCCACGGATGACTATATGAGCGATGTTGATTGTTGTTGCCATTCCGAGGAGTCATGTTGCAGATAATGCCCTGGTGCCCCAGGCAACAACGTCCAATTCACCTCGTGAATTTGGCACACGCGACGCGTCCTCGCGCGCACTTCGTGAGTGCGGACCCACTCTCGCCCTGGAACGCCATCTAACCGCCGACAACTCACATTTCTATGCTTCAACTCTTCACGCCATTCAGCTTGCAATTCTTCCATGATTAGCTTTTTATCTTATTGATTATCACAATGGCTAGGACACAACGTTCGATACAAGCGTTTGCTCGCATATCCAAGCCCAGCGGTGATGCCACTGGTCTGCTGAAGCGTAAACAAACAGCCGACGAAGAGCCTTTCGAAAAGGCTGCAAAGAAAACAAAATTCGAGCCCGTAAATCCACTGGGCACGCCAAAAAAGGTTATCAAGCAAGTTCTCTCCAATCTCAAGCTCTCGACGTCCTCTCCGTCGGCGTTGAGAAGCTCAAAGAGGAAGCGAGCTGCGAGTCCTGAAATCGATTCCCTCCCAACACCTGTTTCCAACAACGATGTAGACGACGAGAGTGAGAACGAATTTCCAGAAGAGCTTGAGGACATCAAGAGCCTACAACGATCGTTTCTGAAAGCGCTTTCCCTACACTATGCTCACAACGGCTGTGCAAGCCCAGTGGACATACGGTTGCTCTCACCCGTCATCACCAAGACTTGGGGGAAACGAAAAGTTCTGCTAGAAGACATTCGAACCTGCCTGGGCATCTTGCATGGCGAAAGTGGCGTGCTCGGTACTACCTTTACACTCTCAAATTATGGCAATGGCAAGATCTGTCTAGAGATGGAGTCGCGTCAGCGTAAGCGTGGTGTTCTAGCCCAAGCGTTCGACGAAGCGGAACTCAACGTAGCCTTTGACAAGCAACTGGAGGGCGCATGGGAAATTTGGCCACAAAAGAACGAAGTCGAGAAATTTATACACACTCTCCCTCGCGCGCAAATACTAGAATGCTCATCATACACGAAATTGAAGCCCTCGCTCGCGAAAGGTCAGCAGAGACTCGAGCAGGTGCTGAAACCGCGGTCGGAAAACGTCATTCCAGCCTCGGAGCGACCACAGTACCGTCAATTTCAGGCATGTGAGAAGCAAGCGACAGTCCAAGTCGAAGTCGAAGACGAAGACGAAAAAGCTTTAGTAGAACGAAAAGATAAGGAGAACACAACTCCCCCACCACCAACAGCGAACTTTCGCGCTCTGTCTTTACTAGACCGCATACAAAAGAAACAGGAGCTGCAAGCAGCAAGCCTCGCTACTCGCCCCACCCAAGCAGAGTTGGATCGATCGGCGGCTCTGCAGCGATCAGAAGAAATGATTCAAATACTCGAGTTACTCGCAACGACAAAAGGACCGGGTCTCCGTGCCTCGTTCCCGCTTCCAGCCTTAATTAGAAGCATTCAAAGCTCGTTGAAAAGTCCAATGAGTCCGGAGGAGATCGAGCGGTGTATCTCGGTCATTGGGAGGGAGGTAGCTCCTGGTTATGTGGAGAAAAAGGAATTTGGCAGCATGAAGGGTGTGGTTGTCAACAGAATGTTCAAGCCATCCGCTGAGAAAATCCGCGCTCTGGCAGAGGCCTCGTAGGCTAGCCGTTTTGTTGAAGTCTGATCGAGCTGCATTCAGAAAATGAGCATGTATCAAAGCATATTTAGCTAAATTGATGGTTCAAGCATGGATGCATGGCACATTCTCACGGCGACTTTCGTTGTGTCCCACTTTGCTGTCAGGTAAAAATGCTGCACTGCGCCTCTTCGCCAGAAGTTCTCAGCCCTTCGGGCCTCGAAACAAAAAATATGTCCCTTGCGTGTACACTAAAACGTCCACAAAGACTTAAAAGAAACAGCGCCTTCTTACACTTTTTCCGCTATGCCTCAGCCATGTGGGACAAAAGCAGCGATCCATCAGTTGACGACTCGAATCCGAAGTCCCAGGAGGTGGTGACCACGAGCTGCAATCCAACTGCTTACGAGCCGTACGAGTGTCTCCCCCTCGACAAGCGAGGCCGTCATCGTCGGCTCTTTCAGTTCTGGCGATCGCCGAGCTCGGAACATCTCGAGATCGATCTCCAGCATTTTGACCTGCGCACGGCGCCGCCGTTTCGAGCGGTGTCGTACGTTTGGGGTCCTCCTCCGGCGACGAGGGCCGTCCTGGTTGGCGGAAAAAGCGCTCAGGATACAAGAAAACCTCGAGAAGCTTTTCCGGGTCTTTGGGGGCCGCCATGCAAGGACCAAGCGATTCGAGGGCCCGACTTGCTGTGGGCGGACCAAGTGCGTGTACACCAGGGATGTAACGAGGAGAGGAATCACCAGGTTCAGATGATGGGTCAGATCTTCACCAGGGCAGACGAAGTTCTTGTGTGGCTTGGGGCGGATAGAGCGGGAACAAGTGCATTCAGAGCGATCGAGAGAATAAGCGAGGAGTCTACGAAGATCAACGCCCTTATCCACACGAGGGAGGGTGTCGACGACCGCCAGGCTTTGAAAGACTTCGCACACAACCCCTACTGGGATCGGCTGTGGGTGGTGCAGGAGACTGTGCTTGCAAAGAATCTGGCTCTGTTCATACATCGTTCCAAACTGGACGGCTACAAATTTGAGCGCTTCTGCAGGAATGTCATGGACTTCCACCCTATCATACACAACTGCTCCTTATTTGATTTTATAGCCAAGGAGAGGACCAGAAAGTTCCTCAGAGACCAGTCGCTCAGAAATCCGCTCTTGGATGCATGTATCGCCACATGTTCAGTAAATGTGAGGATTCTAGAGATAAGATATATGGCTTGCAAGGTCTTTTGACTACATCCAGAAGATCGTCGACTACAATAGGCTAGCGGAGCAGGTGCTCCTCGATGCAGCTGTCAAGATTTGCAATAGCAACCAAGAAGTCCTTGAGTATTAGATAGCGTGGTACATAAGCCAAATCGCTCTCGGTATGGAACTCTTCGACAGCAAGGACGCAGATACCTTCTTGGTTGCCGCCAGCTTTCTTTTGAACCAAGGTGGCTATAAAAAGCATAAGACGATCTAGCTATTGGCTCTCTTACACAAAACGCTAAGTATAAAAGCAAGGAAAAGAAGGGTTTGCATCACCTTCGATCCCATGTCGATCCATATTCCAGGTTTGATGCCGGAGAAGCTGACGTGATTTGCTCACGAGGAAATGGCTGTTTTACAGAGCACGAATCTACATGCGAATGACGATACGGAAGTTGAACCTCTTGTTGCCGGAGTTCTGTAATTTTTAAGTTAGCCAAGAATTTTATTTTCTGTTTGCATAATCCGAACATTTGGATATTCCGGTTCATATATTGTTCGATTTCACAGCATTAGAATGTATATATCCTTCAGTGGATTGACAGATTAATTTTCGGGTTGCATAATCATTGTGCGTAAGTTGAAAAGAAAAATACTCCCTACTCACATGGAACAGAGTCCCAGCTGCTGGCATTGTTCTCGGACAATCATTTCGCCACGTGCATCTTGACGTATTCTACCCACACATTTAAATCGGCAGCGAGATCTAAAGCGCGGGACAGCTTTTCGTTCAGTTCATCATGGACCTTGCCCCGTTTCTGATCAGTAATGATGTTGTTCTCGCCAATTACGATCTCTGCGTTGGGCAAGACAGAGATTGACACCGAAACCGGTAAGCCAGCCTTGAGAGTGTCATTGCTAAAGAATTCATCAAGGTTATCAGCGGACATTGAAGGCGTGTCGCCGATATCAACACCACGTGCAAATGTCAAGACGACCCTTGGAGAAGGCGAGGACGAGAATGTCATGTCAATATTATTGATTCTATTGACATCTTTAATTGATTCCTTTCGAACTGGTCCTATTGGTGTTGAAGCTGTTGGGAAGGAAGTTTTGAGCATCGCATTAAAGTATGCAAATTGCCTAAGCATCTGTAGGTCTACGTTAGCTCATATCCATACTCAAGCTCCGGGATTGCTGACCGGAAGAAGCTGGATCAGCTGCTTGGGATGGTCAAAGGGGATTTCATGCAAAAGGATCGATTGATCAAGCGATCTAATTCGAAGGGTATTTGCATGGCGAATTGACCCTCCCGTGCTCTTAGAGAGTATGATCCTCTCTGCATAAATTTCCCTCAGTGGCATCTGCTCAATTGTACTAAGAGAGTCCGACGTATTCGCATGATGTAGCAACGATGTGATGTAAGAGGGCAAAGTTTGATACATAAAGTCCTGAGATATGCCATTTTGCGCAGCTATGTGCGCTGGAATCAGTAAAGGTGGACATAGCTTTGCAACAAACCGAACATCCGGAAGCTTTCCAGGAGTCTGTTCCATTTCGGGTTTTCCCGTTGACTCGGCAGGTACAGAGGGTGAGAGGTAGGTTGGTGGCGGCTCGAGCCAATCGATGACAGGTTCTGAAGTGCCAGGATCGCCATCTGGAGCCTTCTCGATTTGATCAGAAATCCAGGCGTCGCTGATGCGGGCTGGCTGCGTTATATGGTCTGCTTGAAGGGCTTCGCAAAGGATTGATAGCGTAAATGAACCATTGTCCACAGAATCATCAGTAGCACTGTTGCTTCTTTCGGCTGTGCTTGAGGTCAAATGTCGACGTGTGATCCAGTAATCGAGATCCAGCCCGATCTTGCGACCCTCATTCATCCTTGGTCGCCCACTTTTTTTGCATGTAACTTCGTTCATCGCCTTCTCATCTACTTCCTTAGCACCTGCGTACAGCTGTTTAGCAAGGCTAAGCTCGTGGTTATACAGCTTGAAGAGACTGTTGTATATTCCAGCAATGGCTTCAAAGCCGTTAAATCCATCGCCTGCAGCACCATGAGGTTTGTCTATTTTCGCCAGCTTCTCCAAGTTGGCCGCAAATTTGTTAAGCTTGTGCGTGATGGAGGATAGGCCGGGCGGGACAGTTAGACAATCGTGAAAGACTTTCGACGCTGACGCAGCAGTTTTTTGCAGAGCGGGTGATGGCTCTTGAAACTGCACATCGACATTCTTCAACTCGTGTTCTGGAGTGAAAGTCATTTCCACTAGTACCGTTCGTCCTGCGAAAGACAGTATAGTGTTGCCTGTGCGTGGCTGTTCAAGCATCTCCTCGAAACCTAGACGCTTTCCGAGAGCGCGCAAATTATCCAGCGAGACCCTTCCCGGCCGTGCCTTGAGCCTCTCCATGACATCGTTGAGCCTTCGCCACTTTTCTTCATCTGTTAAACCAGTTATAGGCATAAGGCCAAGAGCACTAAGACCACTCATTCCTGGCGCCATGGGCACGCCGCCTTCCACGTTACCCATCTGACTGAGGCTAAAGCTCATTGGCATTGGAGACTCAAAGTTCATCACGCCGGCTGCAGGAGAACTGCCCAACAGGTGCTTGGACGCACTTCCAGAGCTTCCAACAGTAGGGTGGTTTTGTGCTGTGGTCGACGATGCGCTTTGTGCTTGTGTTGATGCTGCAAAAGGCGACTTGCCAGATTGGCGTTGAGCGGCAGGTGAAGGGACACTTCGCGGCGCAGGTGACGTGAAGTTCGGCAGAAGAGGCTGTGACTGAGGCGTCGCTGCGTTGTGCGCGCCTTTCGTGGGATTGTTTGATGCGTTGGGTGTAGCCATGATGAGTACCGATAGAGCGTCTGCGTGAAGATTTGCAGCCTGGCAATTCGTATACACGTGCTGCCAAACGATTACCAACTCTTTCTTTTTCTTCTCATGGTCCAGAATTGTTTGCGCGATGCAAGTAGTGATGAATGTCAGGAGTGTTGTGGAAGCGCAAGAATTGAAGCTCCGTTCAATTTGAGCCGCCAAATCTCGGGAGGCTTGCAACGCCATTACTGAAGCAGGACATGAGTAAGCCACAGTCTCCACAGGACTGTCCGTAGATTTGCTTAATTATGATATTGTATGCCAGAGAACTCAAATGTCGAAGCTAACATTTTTCAGGGGTATCTTTCAATGTCCTTCAAATGGCTGAATGCTGCATAGCTGTTGGAAAGGATCCTCCGGGGTCACCTCATTCATCGGACAACTCTAAAACACGCTCCAGCTCATCCAGTTCAAGCTGGGTTCGGTTCTGCTGTCTTGTACTTCTTGTTCCAGTAGCCTTCTTGGTGGCTCTCCTGCTCCCACTGCCACCGACACTGATACAGCTACTCGCACTAGTGATCCCCTGACCAGAATTCCCATCTTCTATAGCCGTCTTGGGTCGCTTCCTCACGCCTAGACCATCCTGTATCTGCCTGATCTCCCTCTCGGCGTCCTGCAAACGTTTGAACACGGCATCGTCTTTTGGGTTCTCCATATCATGAAAACATGCGTGATGCCCACACCCGTCACATTGGAACGACGATGCCATCTGCCTCCGTTCAGGTCACCGTCGTACATGTTGAAAGCTGAAGATTGACTAACCTTTAATGGATGAGCCATGAATCTCTGGCATGGACAACCTGAGTGAAGTATAGTCTTCCCGTGGTGGCATGAACCTCGCGGCGGTATATAGCCCATTTGAGTCCATATCGACGGGATGTTTGTCGGCGACATACTTCGTGCCGTTATACAAGTGTTGATTCTTGGTTGAATTTGCATAAAATTTCAACGTCTATTATTTCGAATCGACACTGGCACTCGTGACGAACATAAGATGCGTTATCCCAGCAGTTTGCGCGCTCGAATGTCTTGTCAAGGAGCAGGAATCACGTGATCACAATTCCCATCTCGTTCCGCGAGGCTGAGAGTCTCGACCATCTCTGGCGTCCTCAAACGTTTACGTTAAGTCCTTTTGAAAGGACCATGTCCCGCACGAAACAACCAAGGTATATGTTGGTTTCAGAACTATTCCTTTTGCTCACCTAGTCGATTGGGTTTTGCAGCGGGGCGGAACAGTCTATGGCAGCTGTCGGTTAAAGGTAGAACTAAGCTGCACGGAGCGTAGATCTGGACAATCTCGAAGAGAGGACCTGCGCATAAGTTGTTGCTCCAAAGTCTTTGGACTACATCGCGTACTCGGAATGCCAGGTCGTCGTGTCGTTGACATCCATCTTAGTGTTCTAAGAGATGCTGATCACCTTCCAGACGATGACCCTTTCTGCCAGTAGGATTATCATACTAGCTTATGCGACGGAGTAATTCTGGCCACAACAAATCCCCTATTTCGCCTTCACATGCGGTCCATCACACGCGGAAGGATCTCCCGACTCTTATTGGGTTATCATGTGACGTTCTTTGGCGATGCCTCCTCAACTGCACTCACTACATCCGGTAGGATCGCTCCTTCTTAATTCGGACTGCTGCGCATTATTTAAGCTCCACCATCCTCATGGTGCCCCTCTTGCTCCATACAACCACTCCACTTGACGCCCTCGGCACGATGCTGTCTTACTTCCTCAAGTGGGCAATCATGGCCGTTGCCGTGAGCGCTGCCGTCCCTTCTCTCGACGTCCCCGCCTGTCCGTTCAAAAGCATGATCAACTATGATAAATCCGTTCCCGACCTCGAAGACTTCCCGCTCACCCAGGTCGAGCTGTGCTACAGTGCCCAGTACATTCATATTAATTTCACAGCTTACAACGAGACCAGCTTCTTCTACAACTCGTCCTACGGAACAAATGACCCTATCTACAATTATGAGGTTATGGAAGTCTTTGTTTACCATGGCAAAAACGACCCACAGACGTATTTGGAGTTTGAAGTAGCGCCCAATAATGTCACATTCAATTCTTTCATTTATAACCCTTCGAAGATCCGAGCCGCAGGTGCGCCTTTTGACCGCTTTTACATCTCGGAACCCGTGGTTGATGGCCTCACTGCATCTACGATGCTGGATAAGCTGGGACAGACGTGGAAGTCCTCCGTCAGGATTCCCCTGGCTCTCTTTAATGTGGATAGCGGTCAGGCGAAGGGCACACTGTGGCGAATGAACTTCTTCAGGACGGTGGTTAGCCCAAAGACTTTCCCAAATCAGTTGCTCGGCGCTTGGAGCGTACCCAACGCAGCCAACTTTCACATGACACCTTTCTTTGGCTACGTAAAGTTTGTTTAAACATGAAGACGAGAAACTGTTGTCGGCGTCGTTCAAATTATATTATAAAGGTCGACCTCTCATACAGTGTCCAGCACTGTACAGAAATGAGATTTATGGGTTTTCGGTCATAATGAGCTGTGTTCGGGAAGTCAAATAATGCTGTGACTGACCGTAGTCCGCTGGTGAGAGTATGAGCATACTGGTCGAGAATACGTAACAAATTAATCACTATGTGTCGCTATTCGTTTCATACATGGATTTCATTAGTGTTATTAAGATTATCGGAAGCACATGAGCTTTATCGTCATCTATGAGGGATATGTCTTGTTATGTTTCCTCTACCCTGCTCCTCATCGCTAGATTCCGTCTCAAGATTCAACCAAGACTGAGCACTCGTTAGCTTGCGAGGAGGTTCCGCTCTCCTCGTTTCATTCGTAGCACTCTCTATCTCCTTCTCACTTGTCTGTGGAGCACCCACGTTCTCTGCATATGCTTCGGGAATGTCATCCATACTATGCTCACTCCATTTGAAGACTTGTTGTGTTGCATTATGAGCTGGCCGTATAGAACTATCCGGGCTCGTCGTGTTCTTTTCGAAGCGAACGGATACTGCGGACCTATTGGAACGGATAGAAGGTCGTGTTCGACTAGGGGCTCGGCTCTCTGGGGGACTGCGATCGCGGATGCTCAATTGTTCATCTCTATCTTGCCGAGAGTAAAGGACGCGCTTGAGTAGGGCACTGAGTGCAGGCGTGCAGGCAAGACAAATACCGATGTCTCCTTCAGTCTTGCCTGCAATGAGGGCTGGGTAAGTATACCAGACTTTGTCCGTTGCCGGTTGTTGGGCTCGCACAAGGTAAACCAGTCGAAAGACGCTTGGTACCGCAAGTCTTTTATAAAGTTAACGACGTGCTCGACATTCTTGAACTAGATATACATACAGATAGCCCAGCACCAACGCAAGAATTAGCGGAACACGCGAAGTGCCCGAGACCCGACGTCTCACAAAGAACCAGGAGACTAAGGAGACGGTGAGCAGGTCAGTTATGACAGCCAGCAGTCCATCTGTCCAAGCAGTGCCGATGTGCTGACTGAGTGAGGCGCAATTAAATTGATGAGTGGAAGCCCAATGCGAATCGTATTGCATCCAAACCGCACTGACTGGAAAGCAGTCGCTAACATAGATGATCAGTAGAACAAGCGAGTAAACTAGGATAAAAGCCATTGAGGACCACACTGTCCACTTGAATTTTCGGGATACAGTGTCCCGGCCGACTCTTCGGAAGAAAAGAAGAATCGACGTCTTTGTAAAAGCAGTTTGGAACAAGTACAGAAGGTTCAGGACCCAATCATACTAGAATGTATTTGTTAGCAGTGGCGGAGAGCACTTGTGGAGTGGCATACCTCGAGAGCGCGGGGAATAAGAGCCGACGGAATGTCAGCAAGGCGGCGGCCAAAATGATAATCAACAATTCCGGTGATGGTCAAACCAGTCATGCACACGCTCAAGATCCAGGAAAATGCGATGAACAAATCGTCGAAGTCGAAGCGCGTCGTCTTATGACGGAGTCTCGCTGCGAAGCGAATGGCGAGGAAGCCCAAGGTAAGCGCAGTGAGCGCTGCGAAGTAGCCGATGACCCATTCGCGATTCTGAACATTGTTCAGAGATTCCATGGGCCTGCGTGGTTATAATCGGCGTTTTCTGGGCAGGTTCATGGCCAAGACTCGAAAAGAGGGAGCAAAAAGCACTTGAGCTGGCTAGTGTTTTTCTTGTTTGTGTGTTTTTTGGACGTGGGAGTAAAAGCTGTTCAACAGATTGGACGTAAGGGAGTATGTGGGAGAGATTGAGTAGTGAGTCTGTGTGCGTGTGGAGATTGAAGCTGCGCAAGGCTGAAACAAGACACAGCGAAGCTGCAGAAAGAAAATGAACGTACGACGGAAGCGGCGCAAACGATGAAAGATGAAACATAAATCAAGGGTCGGGAGTAACATTATTCACGACCAAAGGCAAGGTTAGAAAGCGCGTTGTTATCCAACGTGACCGTTCTGGAGCCGCATAGAGTCATGGTTCCGAGATCCTGCTAGGCTGCATACGGCCATGCTACTCGGAGCGGCCGCTCGTATTGGCTCCAACCACGTAGCCCATGCGGCCAGTACAAGGGCGCGCAGGTTGGTGGCGTTGCAATCAGTCCAAGTAGTCTGTGTCCGAAATGAGCTCTACTCACGAGGCATCAGGCGATCATTGCTACTCTTCCCCTCTCTCTCGACATAGAGACGCCGCTAATGACAGAGCCGAACGATCGTTCAGTGTCTGCGCACAATGTTGTGGTTGAGACGCGTGTCTGCGAGCTTCGACGCGTTTTGTCGATGAAAACAGCTTTGGGCTCAGATTGTACACGGCGTCCGTGTCCAAGGGACAACCGTTTCCCAGCTTGCCGGCACGCGAAGGATGCTGCTTGTCTGTGGACAACAGCCAGAGTCCGCTAGGTTGTGAATGTAGATCTCATTTCGCAGGGACGAAGGCGGTAGACAGAACACATCCTGCAAGGAGTCAAACGAGACAATCGTCAATACAATGTTGCTCCATCCCTGGAGTCAATCTCTACAACCTACTTTCCAAAGCTATGACCGAGCACTGACTCTCGTCACATGCTTTGCGGCGCGTCTGTCAATATCAGTTGGACTTGGACGTGTACCTTTGAGTATGTCATAGTTAGGGCGAGGAAAAACTCTCAAAGCCACTTGTGGCGCTCCGCCTGCGGATCCATCAGCACTGAACCTCAGGAACCAGCATCTGAAGGTCGCATACGTCACAAGAGAGAAGAAAGTTCTGACGCCGTCTTCAATGTTCACTCTGAAAACGTCCAGAGCAAAGCTTTGTTGCTGTTAATGTGCAGAAGCTCGGGCTCTTCGTCAAATCTTTCAGCACAAGGTTCCGTAGGCTGCTTGTCATATCTATGAAAAACCTGCGGGATACACCCGGCCATTTCGATGGATGACCAGATACAAGCGCACCTTGACCGCTTGCTGAAGTCGAGGGAGTATCCGAAGACGATATGCCCTTCGGAAGTGGCGAGGGCCATGTCACAACCAGACCTTCAACGTCTTGGGGTCAGTAACTGGCGTGACCTCATGCCAGTCATCCGCGAACGCGTATGGACGATGAGAGACGCGGGACAGGTGGAGATTCTGCAGCGCGGCGAGATTTTGAGCGCGAGGGTTGGGATGGAAGATGTCAAGGGTCCAATCAGAGTCAGGCGAACGCAGCACAGATGAAGACGGATACTCGGCCGACTACATGTCTTTTAAATCGTCGCGAATCAGCCAAGCTGATGGCGATGCTGTCTTTTTTTTTTTTCATACGACTACATGAACTCTAAAAGCAGATAGCCTCGACACCTCATAAAACCACGGTGGAGGAAGAGTGTACACAAGACAAAATACAGACAAACAAAAAAGCTCGGTTTCTTTTCCGTCTTCTTCAGGTCCCCATCACCATGTGTAACCTCTCAAACCATGGCTGACGCACCGAGTAGCCCAAAATGTGACGTCAACGCCCGCCGTGGCGACGCAGACGCGTTCGAGGAGTGGCTGCCGGATTCAACAGGTGATTGCCTTGACGGCATGTTTTTGCTTCGAAATTCAGATTCGCCCGTGACATGGGAGGCAAATCTGTAGGCGTGTGAAACCAAGCGGACAGGTAAAACATCCTTGCTTGGGAGATCCTTTCGTGGAAGCAGTACTAGCACTAGCATCAGACCAATGGCAAAGCTGGCAACAAATGCTGGAGTAGCATCAGACTGCGTGGTGATACAATATGTGCCGTACAGCGCAACGCAGATTGGCGTTAGAGCAAGGAAATGGCTGTTTTGACTAGTTTCGCATCTGTGAGTGCAGTTCTGCCAACTGGTTTGCCGCACACGTAGCGTGTCATTCCTTGATTGCCGCGAACGCCTATCCCCAGTTCCAACGGTCTGTTCGTGTGCGTTTGCTTTGCCATCTTTCGGCTGTGAGGCCGCTGCAGTTGACGAATGTTCTGGTGATGACATTATTGATGATGCTTGGGGTTGCTGCGTGTTTATGGCCTGCAAAAGCACACGAGTCGCGAAGAAGATTTCGCGAATGTTCCAATCGCGCCCATTGCGATGGCTTTGGGGAGTGTGTTGGTCATTTCTGTGGGACTCGTGTTCACTCCTGGTCTCGTAGGCGGATTGGATGTCCATGGCATGATCCGCAACAGTTCTTGAGCTGTCGCCAGGACATGGTGGGAAGTGTGCTGTCAGCCTGGCTGTTGCAGGTGAGGACGGCGCGCGGTAGCGGGGCTTGTTTATGTTCGGGGCGGGGATCGGAACCATCCTTGGACCTTCTGTTGCATCGGGGAGAATTAAAGTGTCCAGAGATCCTTCATGAATTAAGGTGGCTTGCCGTGGTGAGCGTGGACTAACACGTGACTGCTCCAGGTTGGCGCCCGTTGAGAAGTGACTGATCGTGCGATTGAGGGTGGATTGAGTAGCCCCGTCGTACAAGCCAATTGAGGATTGTTTGTGAGACACAGGCGAAAGTGACTCCGGAGTCACTGGAGAGATTGGTGCGTTGCCGGCCGATGAACTGCCGTAGAAGCCAGAATCGATCAGGCCTGAGTTAGATTCAACGTGATCTAGCATTTCCTGACCGAAAATGTTGTTGTTGCATTCTCTACTCGGACTAACCCGCTGCTGGCTCAGGCCGGCTCGAGTAGAGTAAGCAGAGTTGTCATGGTCAATAGACCAGATTGGGGACATGCTGGCATAAGTGTTGGTGGCCGGCAAATCTGGGAAGAGCTGCCAATCGACATTGAGTTCAGGAGTGAAATCGAAATCAGTAGTTTCAAGTTCGAATGGAGCACTGAAAGACGTCATGTCAGACATGGCCATCGATGGCATGTCAAGCTCGAAATTCAGCATCGACATGTCCGAGAAAGGGTCAGAAACTGCTGGCTTTGAACTAGGCGTTTGATTCGATGCTCGCTTTTTATGTTTCCCTACTTTCTGAGGCACTGGACCGGTGCTGGAAGCCGAGGAGTTGTGCTCGCACTTTCTCCGACGGCGCTTGCAATCTGCGCACGCACCAACCAAACGCTTCTGCTTATAGGCCTTCTTCTCCTCGGGAGTCATTGTGCGTCGCGTGTGGATTTTAGCCTGAGGTTTGTTTGGAAGACACCAGACGTCCATGAGAGCTTCTTGTGTAGGCTGGCCAGCAGCAGAAGATTGTCGTCGCGATATGGTAGTTTCTTGTGATGTCCGTGAGGAAGGCATTGCAGGAGATGGCAGGGTAGACACGAAAGACGATTGAGGAGATGGCAGATAATCCGGGCTGATTGGAGCGAATTGCTCCACCTGCTGCTCCTGGAGCAAGAATTCGATTACAGCGGCCCGCATACGAGCGGCCAGATTTGGCTCATATGGGAAAGCTTCCTTCAAAGCCTCGTGCAGTTCGTCGGAACCCTTTGGAGGAAAGAACTCAAGTGCAGTGGGATCCTCATTGCTGCTAGAGACGCGGGTGATGAAGTAAGATCGAGCCATTGGGATTGACGAAGAAGAGATCCAGTCGTGATAAGCGGGTTGCGGAATTTTAATGAATTGAGCAAGCCCAGGTTGATCCGTTGCCGGTTGATAACGTGAAGACCTTGAGCTTTTTATCTAAATCGCGAACGGGTGCGAGGAGTTCTGTGGAGCACAGCCGTAGTGATGGTGGAGCGGCTGTGCAAGGGTTGTGGCGTTCAGCCAGAGAGAGAGAGAGTGTGTGTGCGTGTGCTGTGTACGGTGCAGTGTACGGAGCCGGGTGGTACCGCAATGCGAAGACGCTCTCGAGCTTTGCTCAAAGAGCAAGGTCACTACTTGTGCGAGGTAACGTTAGGAGTGATGAAGCCTGAGAATTGTGCCAGACAGGAACACGCCGGTTAAAACTTCGAATATCCAGGTCTCTCGAAAACGTCTCACCACTTGACGGTGTCCGTATGTGGCATAGCCTCGGAGTGGGGAATGAGTCAACTCGCCCGCCCCACGTTCCAATGCCAAAATACGATGGCAGTGCAACTGCGGCATGCAGCATGAGATGCAGCCTCGATGCCGCAGACCTCGTTAAAAGTGGTCATTGCAGCGTACACGGCATGAGTCGATGCGATCGGGGCCGATTAATTCGAACGTGTTCGACGGGAAATTTCAGACCTTACATGCAACTTCGGGAAGGAAAGGACAGGCCGGCGTCTGTTGATGCAGCCCTTCCGGAGAGCAGCTGTAGGAGACGGTCGTTGTGCAAACGGGAGAGGGGAGTATGCTCCCATTCAGCCTGGACACGAACCCTACCAATGCCTTCACACATGTATGACCGTGCCTCAGCCTGAGCCAATACTCGCCAGTGGCTCTCCAATTAATCGTCCGCAGTTCTTGCAGGCTTCGTGCCGTTCTTAAGCCACATCTTGGACCCACATCAGTTGCAGAAAGAAAGCTCGTTTCTACGTACCTCCGTGCTTGAGAAGAGATGACTCGACAGTCTTGAGACCATCCCTTTCATTCCCGCTGTAAATCTCGAAACAAAAGTTAAAGGCGGCTGATCTCACGTGACATATAACATCTTCTTTGCTCACGTCTTTCGCGTCGCTCTGAGGATCCAAATTCGTCTGGCAACGCGTTCGATGTGAGCTTCTTCTACTATTCGAAATTAAATGGAGTTTGAACATTTTGGCAACAAAGGCATGTTGGTGTCAGCACGTGCGATATCGGCAAACTCTGCCTTGGTTACACAAGAGTCCCCGGCGGATTCAAGCACCCGACGGCTGAAGAGCCGTTCTGTTGCTGTATTGTACTGTAGGCCGAGATATCGAATGCACTCAAATCGAGTTAGACATGTTGCGGCAGTATCGGTTTGCAACTCTTTTGCGTGTTCTAAATACCGAAAGGCGAGAGTACATCGTCGAAAGGTGGACCTGTATTACCCAAACTGGAACCATCAGCCTTACGATTCGTCAGACAAGATTGTGAGCCCTCATCAGATCACTATTTCATAGGTCGGTTAGATCTGGGGTCATTCATTCGGGGTACTCTGAACATGAAGGATTTAACCGGACTTAGCCATTGCCTGGACATTATCAGTTTTCGGCCGGATTTAAACATCAATATGATACCCTTATGTCCTTTGTGACCTGCTTTAAAAATCTACAGACAAATATCTCTGCGAAAACAACGACAAGTCAAAGGAGAAACCAAAAGTACAGCCACGCTAACCATTAAAGTATCGAATATGTCGACCGTCGTTCTCATCACCGGTATACCTTTTGAACGCCTCCAGAATAAGACCCTTCTCATTGACACGCGTGTAGGAGCCAATTCAGGCATTGGCTATGCCACCGCCAAAGTTCTAGCTGACGCCTCAGCTGATTATCAGATCATCATGACTGGAAGGAACAAGGAGCCTCTCGAAGCCGCCAAGGCGGAAATCGAGGCGACGGGCATCAAGGGCAAACTCTACTCGACCGTTTTGGACGTGACTAAAGAGGACACCATCGCGGCAGCGACTGACTTCGTCGAGAAGCAATTTGGCAGGCTGGATGTGCTGGTCAACAACGCCGGGTTGAGCGACAACACGTTGCCAAAGGACTGGTCGTTAAAGCAAAAGCTAGACCAGGTGCTTACGACAAACGTAACAGGTCCTGCCATCGTAGCGGACGCTTTCAAACCTTTGCTTCTCAAGTCCAAGGACGCGCGATCCATCTATGTTTCCTCCGGGTTGGGCTCCTTGACGCAATGCGCAGATCCGGAGAGCGTACGCTACCATTCGAAGTGGACCGTGTACCGAACGAGCAAGTCAGCGCTGAATATGTGGGCGCTGCAGGATTTCAAAGACTTGGCACCGCAAGGTGTCAAAGTCTTCATATTCTGTCCCGGATTGGTGAGGAGCAACCTGAGGGGCAAGGATGAGGAAATGGTATCTGCTGGAGGGAGGGCAACGGATCCGTCAGTGTCGGGAGAGAACATCTTGAAGATCATAAGAGGTGAACGTGACGCTGAAGCAGGTCAATTCATTCACAAAGATGGCGTGTATCCCTGGTAAAGCGCTTGGCACTCGGATATCGTAACTTGCGTGCAAGATTGTTGGAAACGAAAGTCGCCCAAAAACGAGCTTTCAATGCAACGTGTTACCAGTTACTTGTCTTCGTCGCGTTGGTATCTGCATAAAACGAACCTCGCTAAATGAACTAATCCAAATCAAACGCCGACAGCTGCTGCATCGCCACTGCAAATGCTCATGCATGCATAGTAGAAGCTGACATCTCTATCGTTTCCGATCGCTCTTAATGTTCGTGTGTCCTCTCTCATCTAGGATATCGTCCTCCGCTAAGTTCGTAACTTTGCGCATCTGGAAAACGGAAGTGGGGTGTATGCGACTTCATTTAAGAACTCTCTCAAACGTCTCTCCTCTCACGGTGCCGCCTGCCATCGCAGTTCTGACATTCCTCTTGAATCCCTCGCGATTTGTCTTGAGATCTTCAGCAGCTGCCTTGTTAAGTGGGTCGCTTGCATTTGGCTCCAAGAACAAAAATTGCAGACCGACAATGACGGCGTTCAAATTCAGGACAGGCTTCCAGTCTTCTCTGAGGATGTTCAAGCACACTTTGCCCTCAAGGTCGATGTTTGGATGGTAGATCTTTTCTCTGCAAAGGACTTTTGGGGGGTCATGCGGGAAGTTCTGGTTGATGGCAAATGTGAAGGTAAATTTGCCACCCTTGTACATGCCCTCGTCCGGCTCGATCGTGAGTATGAAGTTGAGAATGTCATCGGGGTTAGGAAACTCAGTTTTCATCGTCGAACCTAGCGAGAGTTCGGACAAATCTATGCGACAAGTCAGCGGGTCTTCCATTGTGTCATGGAGGGGGCAAGCGAGGGGTACCTTTCTGGACGCGGAGTTGAGCAGCAGTGACTTTCTTTTTCTTTGCTCCTGACGCATCTGTTTCGGCTTTCTGCTGCGCTTGTTTCTGTTTCCATTTTGTCAACTCACAGGCAGGCGCACGTCGTGGCGTTGTCTTACCATGCTCCATATCTTCAACATTTTGCTGGCGTGTGTTACGGACGGCACACGAGCCGTCGCTAGGCTAACTGTCAGACGTTGAACGTTCTATTTATGAACTCCTGAAGAGAGCAAGGATGCAACGCGAGAAGGGAAGCGAAAGCACAACCGGTCGAGAAAGAGCGGAGACGACGATGTTCTGTTCAAAGTGAGCCCAAGCTGTGAGTGTTCGGGGCATAGGCGGCGACAACGGAGCAAAGCCATTAGGCTGGAACCGATGCACGCTAACCAAAAGCAACGCCTTCTCTCCACGTGACTCCCCCGACAGACTCGAAGCGAGCGGCAGAGAAAAGACTATCTAGAGCTCTGAACAAAATGCACTTTCAGCGCACTTTCCTTTTGATTCTGCGGGGAGAAGTGAAAAATCTGTTTGAATCGGCTGGTGGAGAGTTGAGCATGGTAGCCTTAGACATTTCTCTACATGTGGATGCGGAGGACCTGTTGCGCCTTTCCTATTTTGGAAGCATGATCGAAAGTCATATGGTGTTCTTTTATGAAGCTGTCCAAATTTCCCTAATTTCCTAGTCGACTTCGATGCCCTTCAGTCCAGAGCCTGGTAGCTTATGGCACATCTTTTCATGCTAGCTCTGGCTTGATAATACACCTGGAAGTTTTCAGCGGCTCCCCCCTTGAGCCAGACCTTGTCGCTCTACAAGAATTCCCCAATGCCTGACCAACGATAGCAATGCTGCGGATGCTGGAGGCTCAGGCCCCGGCCAAACAAACGGCTGGACATACAATCGATACGCTCAGCAATCGCCTCAGCAATGCCTCCCTACTAGAAGACCGTCGCGCCGCGATCCATGGGTTACGGAGCTTCGCAAAGGACTATCCAGCATCGGTGGCTTCGGGCGCATTGCGACCTTTGATCGCTTGCCTCACGAACGACATTGAAGATGTGGACACAATTAAGCCTGTTCTCGAAACGCTACTGGGCCTGTTCAACCCTAGTCCGGACAGTCTGGAAGCATCAGAGGATATAGCGCTCTGGCTTGCTGACGAGTTCACGACCAGACAAGACAACATACAGATCCTACTCGACTTGCTCGACAGCTCTGACTTCTACTCCCGTTTGTACTCCCTAAGACTGGTACAATGCATATTTGCGGCACGGCCCGAACGGACACAAGAGTGCATTTTGGGAGCTGCTCTGGGCACTTCGAGACTTGTTGCTTCGCTAGACGACAGCAGAGATGCCATACGCAATGCTGGTCTGGTGCTCTTGAGCGAGATTACGAGGTCATCGACCGAGCTACAGAAGCTTGTAGCATTCGAGAATGCATTCGACCGCGTGTTCAAAGTCATTAAGATGGAAGGATCACTTTCGCAGGGCGGCATCATTGTCCAGGATTGTTTGGAACTTCTTGCTAACCTGGTTACTCACAATCCGTCGAATCAATCGCTATTTAGAGAATCAGGATGCGTTTCGAAGTTCGCGCAGCTCCTTCAGGAGGCGCACAAGACACAGATTGACGGCGAAGAGGCGTGGCCAACGCCTCAGAAAGAGAAGAACATCTGGGGGTTGCTGGGTGTAATTCGGCTCTTTCTAGCGGAGGGTGCTGTTGGGACACAGGAAAATCAGATCGCTTTCTTCAGGCATGGGCTACTCCAGCAGGTCATCGAGCTGGCTTTCCACCAGGCGTCTCAGGCGACAGTTCAGGCGGAGGCCCTGTATGCATGTGCTGATATGGTGCGTGGCAATCCTACACTGCAAACCAACTTTGCAGGATTACAAGTTCCAGCGCCAGTTGGGCAGCCACCATCAGGACAAAATGGACACACAAATGGCGTACCAAAAGTTTACATCATAGAAGCCTTGTTGGATCTCTCAGTTGTGCCGTCGTCAAGCACGCCTTTTGAAGTCCGCATGGCTGCGTGCGAATGCATCAAAGCTTACTTCTATAAGCACGCCGAGGTCCGACATCACTTTCTGAATCGCGCAATCGAAGGTCACTTGTCAGGCCAGGATGAAACTGCCAACGTGGTGTCGATACTGCTGCGGGAAGAGCTCAAAACGGGCGACCCATATCGAGTCTGGTTCGCTGCCGATCTCGTCTTTCATTTGCTATGGGAGGATTCGAAGGCAAAGAACATGCTCATGACTGTCACTGAAGGTGATGCAGAAAGTGGAGAAGAAGTCGTCACTTGCATCCAGACACTTACGGAGAATTTGCTTATGGCAATTCAGAGAGAAGAAGACGAACGCATCGTGATTGCCTATTTCACAGTGCTGTGCGGCTGGCTCTTTGAAGATGGATCTGCTGTCAATGATTTCTTGGGCGAGGGGAGCAATGTCCAGATATTGAAGCAAAGGATGACAACGGGTGGCCCAGAGCTTGCAGTTATCAAAGGGCTTTGTGCGGTACTCTTGGGCGTGATTTATGAATTCTCGACCAAAGACTCGCCCATACCACGCCGGAAATTACAACCTCTTCTTACAGCGCAACTTGGTCGTGAGCGATACCTCCAAGCTTTATCCCAGCTGAGGCAGCACCCTCTGATAAGGGACTTTGAGGTGGTACCTCAAGGTGCTGCTCCGCCTAGCGCTGGAGGGGAACTTCCGCCATATGCATTTTTTGATGCTACCTTCGTCGACTTCCTTAAGGACAATTTCAGCCGTCTGAGCAGAGCAATCGATAGAGATCCGGGCCTTGAAGTGCAAATCCATTCCAAGGAAGCTGGTGTGGACCGTGACCTGGTTGATTCACTACGCGCGCAGCTGGACGAGAAAGTCCAGGCTGTTCAAAAGCTTGAAACAGATCTTCTTAGCCTACAACGGCAGCTAGACCATGAATCAGCAAGTGCACGAAAGGCTGCAGATACTTCCACTGCAGAAATCAATCGCATTCGGCAGATTAACGAGGCGCTACAACGAAATCATGAAGCTGATCTTGAGAAGTTGAAAAAAGAGCATGCTCTTGCATATACTAGCCTGCAAGAATCGTCGGAACGAAAGATCCAGGATCTCCAACAGCAAATCGAAGCCATGAAGAAAGCGTCGGCGGAAGAAGCGGCCCGTACGAAGGAATACTACGAGCGAAGCATCAACCAGCTGCGTAACACCAAGACAGGCTTGGAAAGCCGTTTGTCAGAGGCTCAAAAGAAAGAGGAATCTTACCGTGAAATGAGTCACAAATCTCAGCAAGCGTTACGGCAAGGTGTTGAAGAACTTACGTCTGCGCGGAAACATATCGCCGAGCTGGAGACGAAGCTGAAGGAGCGGGATAAGCACATTGAGGCACTGCAAGTGAAGGAGACGGAGCTGAAGGAACAGCTAGAGGATGAACGCACAAAGATAACGATGCTCGAGAAGGAAGCGTCGGAATTTGATGCAAAACTGGAAAAGAAGGGCAACGAGCTTAAGAAGAAAGAAGAGGAGCGGCAGGCAGCACAGACAGAATTGGACGATCTTATGATCATCTTAGCTGATCTGGAGGAAAAGAGGGCGAATGACAAGGTATGTTATTTTGAACTTTTGCAAGTGCTCGTCGTGTCCGACGCACTAACCACTTTCCTAGAAACGTCTGCAGGAACTCGGTGTAACCGTGTCGGATGACGAGGATGAAGACGGAGACGATGAGGACAACGAGGAAGACGGGGAAGTCGATTAATTTTTTCTTGGCTGAAACGTCTGAAGCTGCTTGACCAGAGCTTGCCGACTTAGAACTTTGACCTCTGCAAAGCACACGTTCGTACTTTGCCATCATAATATTGCATCCGGTGGGATGACAAGCTGATCCTAGGCCGTGAACAAGTAGCACGAAAACATGCATACTTCAATATCTGAAGTTGCGATGCTGGACCTAATTTTTGCCAGTACCTTTTTCTTCGCCTTTGTTTTGCTGTCCTTTAGAGCGTGATGAATTTTGGCAGCATCTCACGAGTACTGAACCAGGTTGATGACACAACAGCTCTGATACCCCCGGCGATCTCCGCTGACTCGTGAACAATTACGTCGTGAAGAATCGCTCACGCGTGATCAACGTTGTCAACATCACCCTTCACAATTCGCCCACCAAAACCTCTGATTTTAATCCTCTTTCCGTGTTTCATTTGATTGTGCTCTTTTCTTTTCCCTTCAAGGTCCACTCTCTCGTGTCAGTACAGTATTCGGTCTCCGCGGATCTATCAAAGAACGACACCCGTTTTCCGGATCAGGTATCTCGCCTGCAGACCGCCGCGTCATATCGAGCTCCACCCCCAGTCTACGACGTTATATCATTACTGTCTCTTCATGATACCATTTACTTTAGACGTGTGAGAACTGCTCTGGATATTTAATTTTTTTTCTTCTTCTTTTTTTTTTTTTTGATTTGCCCCGCTCTTCCTCCTGTCGGGAGCAAACCTATCATAGACGTCCCGTTTGGAAACAGCATGGCTTTTCTCGCCGAGATTAAGAAGATACACCGTCACAATGTACAGACGTTGAGGAAGCAGCCCCTGTCTGAAATATCGGGCGCCCTGGGCGACCTGGGAACGCTGCTTCCGATCATGATAGCTCTGACGCTGTCCGAGTCGATATCGCTGTCGAGCACGCTCGTCTTCACGGGCCTGGCAAACATCCTCACGGGATGTGTGTTCGGCATACCGCTCCCCGTGCAGCCGATGAAGGCCATCGCCGCCGTCGCGATAGCGCGGGACTTCACGACGCGGGAGACCATGGCCGCCGGTCTCGCGGTGGCGGCCATCGTCCTCGCTTTGAGCGTCACGGGCTTGCTCAACTGGTTCTCGAGGGCGATACCCATCCCAGTGGTGAAGGGCATCCAGGTCGGCGCCGGCCTGTCGCTCGTCCTGTCGGCCGGATCGGCGCTGCTGCAGCCTCTGGGCTGGACGAGCCCAAGCTGGGCGGACAACCGTCCGTGGGCGCTTCTGGCCTTCTTGCTTCTCCTCGCCACGGCGTCGACGGACGGCCCGCGCTTCCGCATCCCGTACGCCCTTCTCGTCGTCGTGCTCGGCCTGGTCCTCGCCAGCGCCGTCGCAGCCAGCCAGCACGGCCACGCGGCCACCGGCCCGTCCATCTGGCGTCCGAACCTCTTCGTCCCGCACGCGCGCGACTTCTGGACCACCTTGTCCGCCTCGCTGGGCCAGCTGCCGCTGACCACGCTGAACTCCATCGTCGCCGTGACCCACCTCTCGGCCGAGTTGCTGCCCGAGCTGCCGGAGCCTTCGGCCGCCGCCATCGGCGTCTCCGTCGCCGGTATGAACCTCCTGAGCTGCTGGTTCGGCTCCATGCCCGCCTGTCACGGGTCTGGCGGCCTGGCGGCGCAGTACCGCTTCGGCGCGCGCTCGGGCGCCTCCGTCGTCATTCTGGGCTGTGTCAAGCTCGCGCTGGGCCTCTTCGTCGGCGAGGCGCTGGTCGACCTGCTTCGCGAGTTTCCAAAGAGCCTCCTTGGCGTCATGGTCATCGCCGCAGGTGTCGAGCTCGCAAAGGTCGGCGAGAGCCTGAACTCCGGAGCGCGCGACCTGTGGGAGGAGAGTTCGGAAGAGGAAGGGCGGAAGCACAGGTCGCCCAGCGAAGACGAGAGAAGGGCGAGATGGAGCGTAATGCTGGTGACTGTGGCGGGCTTGCTTGCGTTCCGGAACGACGCCGTCGGATTTTTGGCCGGCATGTTGTGGCATTGGGGTCTACATGCACCTGACTACTTGTCAAAGTGGCGTACGAGCCGGTCATGGATGACAGTCTATCGACGGACTTATCACGAAGACGAACGCGTGTTACGAGATGACGATGCTTGAGACGGAGGGGATTGCAAACAAACACCGGTTTGAAACCGACAGTCTTAATTTTTTGCAAAAGTAGCATTCCATTCCGTTGGCCTAGTCATTAGATGGTCCGCCTTTTCGGCGGGAAGAAGTCTATGTACAGAGATGGATTTCAAGAGGTATATTCAATCACCTCATGTCCGTCATGGACCATTGAAATAATCAAAGTATTCTTGCTGGGTCGATTTTGATTTGGTCTCTGAAATAAAATCGACCTCAGCTGCTTACCAAGTTACACACTTGAGCTTCGTAGAAAGAATATGATACGGGTCGCGTTTCACAAAGACGTGTGTTTACACATTGAGCAAAGGATACAAAAAAAGGTCTGAGAAGTTTTGACTAAGAAATGGTTGTGAAATGTGATTTAAGTAAGAAATGTGAGATCAAAGGTCACAAACACTTCCTAAGCCCGAGCGGTACCGCGTAAACGTACCGTAGCTCAAGGCTGGTTAGGAAGCGTCTGCGAAACAACTGTGACATGACCGTTGACTTCGTGATTAAGAAAGTAGTGCAACCATGAAAGTGACCAAGTAGCAGTAAGATACTGAAGTAAGAAAGCGTGATAACAGAAAAAAGAGTCAAGAAGTGGCAGCAGAACATCGCATCGAGCATAGAAAGCTCCCTGCGATCGCGCTGCTCAAGTCTGCCCACCCGTGAAGTTATTGAACGCTTCGTCGGTTTGCGTGAACTCGGGCTGATCGGCGTCGAACGGCATGTCATCAGCGTACATGGCATTGGCTTGGGACATCATGTCACTGTTGTAGAAGGTCATCGAGCCATTGAAGACTGGTGCGACGTGAAGCTCATTCGAAGAGACGGGCGGAAACGCATCCAGCGGCGGTGCACCCAAGGCCGCATCGGCGAAGTTGAAGGAAATCGCGTCATAAGGCGAAGCATCGGCGAGGTTGGCGGGCAGGTCAGCACACTGCTCGAGCTCGGTATCGTCGTCGTCCTCGTCACACTCTGTGCTATCTTCTTTTTGCTCCTCGTTCTCGTCAACCACTTCTTCGATCTCGCGGATAAAGTGTGCTTTGATGAGGCTCATAGGCGGCCAGTTGCCGCCACCTTTACCACCACGTTTCTCGTATTCCTCGCCCTTGCATCGGCGACCCTTCTTCCGCGGATTGAAATGGGTGCGGCGAAGGCTGTGGAGGTGTGAGCAAGGTCCAATCTGAGAAAGCGAAGAGATAAAAGTCCAACTCACTGTGCTGCGGCATTGTAGTAAGCACCATAGCGCTTTTTCGTCCTGCAGGCTTTGCAGTTGGCAAGGAACTTCTGGTCGGGTGTCGGATCGACACACACCCAGACCTTGCGGATCTTGGCATGTGCTCTTGACATGTGTCTCTGTAACTCATGTTCACCTCTGAAACCATCAGGGTGGTCCTCACACCTTGGACACTTCACCTTCTGCTGTGCGGGCCGCATTTGTCGATCTGTGTTTCTTGGGAGCACGCCGTACACCTTCTCCTCACCGTTCTCAGATTTAAGTCTAACCATTGAGTTTCCTTGAAACATGTTTTGACTATGCTCTTTCTTCGTGTACTGTGATGATGATGATGAAGATGAAGTAGAAGAAGAAGATAATGATGAATGCGAAGTTTGAGCAGGAGCAAGGAAACGCTGAGAATGCTGAAGTGTTTCGAGACGACGTTTTTGCGAGCGACTTTTAGAGGAAGTTTTTGACGTTGAGGATTGATTGGAAGAAGAGCGTTGCATGTCAGACGCGGCGCCATGCGAAGGGTCAGATGGCACCTCGCATGACGCGGCGGTGTAGTTGAAATCTTCGGAGGGAGACTCAAGAGATGCGCTTTGAGCAGAGATGATGGGCACAGGAGATGAAAGAACAGTGTGATGAGGTACGAACTGAGTGTCAGAAGAAGGATAGGAAGAACTAGTCTCAACTGGGACGGAGAAGGGATGACGGAAAGGAGGATCTGGAAGAGAGAGGTATGAAGTCTCTGACTTTACACGCATCAAAGAGACTTGATTAGCCAGCGACTCTGTCGAGGAACCTCGCGTAGGGTCACGGCTCATGCTGAAGGATGACACGGAAGTGTCGGTCAGGTCGAGGGAAAGGCGTGAGCTATCGAAGGAAGGCGACGACGTTGCTGTCCACGGAGACTGTAGGCTTTCCGAGAAAGCGAAGTCGGGGCTGTACGCCTGGTGCTCAGGCCTGCTGGTCGTCGTGTAGTTAAGCTGGGTGTGAAAGGTGAAGTTGGACATGTCGTCGACGAACTCGGAGGGATCATGCCATTCGCCCTCGACGAATCGAGGTTGCCTCTGGTCCGACGTGTTGCCGCCGCAGTCGGTGCCGTTCGCCTGCTGCCACTGAGACATGACCAGAGGTGGACTGGCGCCAAACGAGCTGTGCGATACAATGCGAGACAACGGCGGAGCAGCCGGCGCCGAGTGGCTACCTCTGCTCATCTGGGCGGTGGCTTGGGAGATCTCCACGCTCTACGATGGAGTTAGCATAGCTACGAGAGTAAAGGTAGATTGACAGCCATGTGTCTCACGCACGTTGGGAGACGGTCCTTGGGGGGTGCCCAAGGTCGGGGGGACGGATCGATTCTGGTTTGAGTGTGACCATTTTCGCTTCCGCATTCGTGACGTCGATGCGCGACGGCTCGACAGCGAACGATGCATCTTGACCAACTCTTCCATCGTCATGCCGGTCGACTGCTGAACAGCAAGGGCGGCTTGCTGATACTTGACGTCGGCCGAAGGAGGCGAGTGCTCCATGCTTTTCACGTCGGTCAGGATCGATGGGAGGCTGGCACGGAAGCGACTTGAAAACGGTTCAGACGAGTTCGAACGATGCGAAAGGTGCAGCCAAAGCTAGACGATGGTTCGGCACATCCAAACTGCAAACATCTGTTTTCGAACGACTCTTGGGAGGGGGAGAGCGAGCTCTTGACCAGCGCCTGGCGGCTCGAAGCACTGATCGAGACGATCGACGGGACAACGTTTGTGCTGCAAGCACCGACTGCAAACCTTCTCGCTATTGATGATGCTACGAGGTCCAAGAAGGGGGCAGCGTAGAGTGAGCGGCAAAGAGAGCTGGACTTGCCGGGACGACGATCGATGAGGGTTTTGGTAAGACGGGCGGGAGGGGAGAGACAACGTAGCGACACGGTGCGCGAGAGAAGAGAAAGGCGATTATAGGGCCGGCGAGCAGGTTGCCTGCTGCTGGCATGCGTTCACCGACGCTTCACAGCGCTCGCCCATCTGTATGGCGTGGCCGCTCTGGGTGTGCTGTCCTGGCGCGATACTGGTTGTGAAACGAGCATGCCTGCACGAGCGCCGGGCCCGCTAATCCGCATCGGGCGATGATGCTCGTCGGCTCGCGCTCGACGTCAAGCCCAAGCGACGCCTCGACCAGACCGCGCTCTCTCTCACTGGCCGCCTCATCTTCTTCCTCCCACTCGTCGTTGGCCTTGTCCGCCCGGCTTGTTCCCACTCGCTCGTCAGCTCGCTCCGGCACAGGACGTCAGAAAGAGCTTGGGGACGCTTCGCTCGTGTTTGCTCCTCCCAGGGCGCCAGCCGGCACCAGGAGAGCGAGTGGATCATTGGCTCGACTTCGCGAAGCCCCTTCTGCGCTCTCCGGCACACGGTGGAGCCCTTCTCTTCGGTCTCCATGCGCCGTCCAGCTTTCTGCTCATCCGCAGGCGGGAGGCCGCAGAACGAGAGACATGTGCCCCGTCCGCACAAAACCCGCCATTACGATAGCATAATGACGCCCTGCCTGCTTTCGGACTTGGCTCGTCAACACGGGCTGGTCACGGTCGTGGTCTCAAACAGACCGAGCGTGAAGCCAAAATTTCAATTACTCAGGTAGCATATCAACTCCCGTATTACTAGTACACGTCGATGAAGAGGGAGCAGGGTTGATCGTTGTGGGTTAATCTGCGTTTTTTTCTTCTGCGACAGCACGTTCCCCACAGCCGTCTAAGCCGCAGCATTTCGCTCACGTCCTTCCTGTATATGCGTGCATCCCACCATCGTATTCTTCCTTCCATCAGGCTGAGAGAAAAACATCCTGGCAGAATGCGAGCAATCTATGCGCGAATTTTTTTTGGGGCCTTCCAGCGAACCAGCTGCAGCACATAGGAATCCTGAACGCAACATGTCTCCCAAGGCTTTGCGTTTGCGAGCCTTTCAGACTTTGCCTGCTTGCCTAGTCCACCTGACATCAGCACTCGTCTGCTCGCCTTTGTACAAATTCCCGCCTCACCCTTTCGAGGAGCTTTTGAAAGCTATGTCTGCTTATACAACCGAAGCTGCGTTGCGGAGCATACCTCTGATGGTCATCTTCTGTCCATTTGACGCGAGGCCTTTGCCTCGGACCTGTCGGACTTTTCGTGGCGCCGTCGCAGATGTTGACGTCTTTGGTGGCTCCAATTGAGGGGCTGCGGGCCATGCTCTTGGCGAGGTTGTGGTGCCACAACAGCCGTACTGGTTCTCACCCAGAGTCATAGAGCCGTCTGCCCCCGCGCTCGGTGCGTTCGCAAAGGTTCGGGACGAGCCAGAGTGCCGGAGGGATGCGAAGGAGGTATGCTTTGCGCTCTTTCTGGGCATGTTGCGTGTAAACTCCGGGTAGTCCGGAGCCCAGCAGCGGTACTCCACGTCGTGGTCAACCGCAAGATGTTGTGGGCTTGTGGGTGATGGTGATTGCACCAGGGTCGGTGCAAGACTCAACGGCGGTGACACGCAGCCTTTTCTGAGCCGCGATGGTAGCAGTGAGCTTGAGTCAATCCAGTATGTGCTGATTTCAGCATTTCCCAATTGGAAACCGTCCCCATATGATTCAATGAAGCTCACCAGTTCGTCCATGATTGCCTCTTCCGCTGCCAGCCTCTCCTTGTCAAGACCCAGCTCGGCTTGCACCGTTTCCTGAATGATAGCCAGCGGCGAGCGGTCCACCTTCATCTTTGGCTCCAGGCGTATCGCGCCTGGCACGTATGGAGCGCGTTGCCAGGCACTCTGCTCCGGTGCGACGACTGGCACGACCGATGCACCAGGCAACTGTACCGCAACCCCAGATTTTGTATCTATGCCGCCTGGCGATTCCGGCGTGCAAGCCAGCTCGACAGGCGCCTGCGTCCCTGATGATCGCGCTGTCATGGGAAGGTTGGCTATAACCTCTAACACACCGAGATCCATCTCTATGGGGGTCAAGGCCATTTCTTGCTCCGGCGGTTCTGCGTCAACGGGTATCTTTATCGATAGATCCGGCTTCTGCCTTCCCTGCTGTTCGGAATGGCTTACTAGAGCAGCCCCTGGTGACGAACTCCTTCTGACCTCCTTTGAAGAATCGGGTAGGCTGTTACCAATGTTGAGGTCGTTCGCTTCCTTGGTTCCTAGAAAGCGCTGTATCCTGCCGTGGCTGTCGACGATTTCATTTGAACTTGTTCTAGGCGGCGGTCCGTGGGTAGGTACGGAGGGGAATAATGTAGCAGTAAATATCAGTGATGGGGATGCTATCGCTTCGTCCTCATCACCTGACTCACTTGATACAGTGATTCGTGGGCGGGTTTCCATTCCAGGCCTGCTCTGAGGTGATGATGACAATAACGATGATGATCCATTCTGGTGACCTGGTGGAACGGGCCATTCTTGCTGCATCAGATCAGACTCTGTTTCTTGTATGGGTATAGCACCAGCGTCCGGCGTCAGCAAGCATGGTAACTCCACTGATGGTATGCATGCCGGTGATTGGGCAGCATCAAACGCACTTCTTGATTCCTGCAATGACCCGGAGACGTTCTTCGGCGACTTGGACGCGGATGCTGGCCTGTAGCGAAATAGTGCTTCCATGACCCGTGATTTGTGTCTGGCACTTGTAAACGTGATGTTTGGGCCGTCGCCGCGCGTCCAGAACTTGTTTGATGATAAGAGGTTCACCTTCATCGCTCTCTACTCTCGCACTTTCACAAGTGGCCCCGAACAAAGGTGTCGAAGGAAGGGAAGGTGGGCCAAAGCAACCTGGGCTAAACTGTCTACATGACGCATGGCGCTGTAGTCGGACAAAGAAGAAGTTTCCAAGCCAGCTTCCACCACCATAACGACGCCAAAATCGCTTCGAAGGATGTCCACAGCGCTTTCATTGTGGGCCGGGGCTTGCGAATTTGGCTGTAAGCGACGTTGACGCGAGTCGATTCCTGCCACGGCTTCTGACAGGTCTTTCTGAGAGCCTGGAAGTCAGCGAGAAGAACAATCTGCAAGCCACTGCAATTTGGGAGGATGCAGAACCCAGCGGAACCTATCTCTGCTGAATGCGGAAACGTGGACGTTGCGAATCCGACAGGTCACCAAACACAGCCAACGGGCTTCCTCAAGCCTCGTCAATCACAATATATCGGCTACACATGCAGACTATTAGGAGAATCAAATGGCCTTTTGTTTTGGTTTTCAATATTGTGCCGTCTCGAGGCTGCTGAGCATCTTCGAAAACATGAACATGCCTTTGCTGCTTGTGGCGGCCGTCGATTCGCAAGGTTTTCCCTTTTTTTTTCTTTTTTTTTCCCTTTCTGCGCACGCAAGAGCACATCAGTTGGATCGAAGGATTCAACGCGATGGATGTTTGCTCCCCACGCGGCGCAGCCACTCGGCGTACCTGAAAAGGATTGTTTCTCGAGAAGACCGGCTTCTAGAACATCGACTACACTTACTCCGTAGCGGAGGTGGGAAACTGAATGGCTGTTCGGAGTCAAATTGTGGTCAGTAGCAATTTTTGATTACTGTTTTTGCAAACTTTTGTTACATCGGCCTGATACAGATGCCGGACGGCACCTCTGTGAAATACTGCCCGAATTTGCCTCCGCCTTCATGACAAAAATAAGCATGGTATGCTATAGATCTCCGTGGCCTATTTTCTGGACCACGATGCCTGTGGCTGCTCCTCCGCCGTTGCAAATAGCCGCGCAGCCGTACTGCCCATCCTTCAGCTGATGGAGGAGCGTAATTAGAATCCTGCTGCCGGAGCTGCCCAGCGCGTGTCCCAGCGCGATTGCACCACCGCGAGGATTCACGTTCTCGCTGCCCAGGCCTAGAATCTTCGCGTTGGCCCGGATCACGGCGGCGAAGGCCTCGTTGAACTCCCAGATGCTGATGTCCTCTTTCTTCAAACCGGCACGCTCCAGTACAATTGGCACAACCTTTGCCGGTGCAACGGGGAAATCGATCGGATCGACGGCCGCGTCGGCGTACGAGACGATGCGGGCCAGCACGCGGCTGTCCTTTCCATACGCTTGAGCGACGGCTTTTGAGCCCAGGACGAGCGCGCTCGCGCCGTCGCTGAGCGGAGAGCTGTTGGCAGCGGTGATGGACCCTTTTTCGGACCTATCGAAGACCGGTTTCAGCGTGGCCACCTTATCCAGCTTCAGCTTGTTATATTGTTCATCCTCCGTCACCGTTACATCACCCTTCTTCCCTTTGACTACGACTGGGGCAATTTCGTCGTTGAAGAGGCCCTTGGCCCACGCATCCTGTGCGCGCTTGTAGCTCTCGATGGCGTAGTCATCCTGCTCCTTCCGCGAGATGTTGTACTTCTTGACCGTGTTCTCCGCGCAGCTGCCCATGTGAATCTTGTTATACACGTCCCACAGGCCGTCCACGATGAGGCCGTCGTTGAGCTTCTGGTCTCCGAATGCCGGCTGCAGCGATGCTCGAGGGAGGTAGTATGGCGTACGCGTCATACTCTCCATTCCTCCAGCTATCTGCGCCTCAGACTGGCCGAGCTGTATGTTTTGGGCGGCCATGGTCACGGCTTTCATACCGGACGAGCACACCTTGTTGATGGTGGTGGCCTCGATCGTCGAAGGCAGACCAGCGAAGAGGGCTGCTTGTCGGGCAGGCGCTTGGCCCACGCCGCCCTGGAGCACTTGGCCCATGTACACATCCGTGATCTTGTCTACGGGCACCTTAGATTTGGCCAATGCATCTTTGATAGCTACGGCGCCCAGCTCGGTCGACGACAGCGACGTGAAGGCACCATTGAACTTGCTCTCCGTTAGCGCATTGCTGCTTCACTGCGCCAAAGGTCTCACGTACCACTCCGACCGGGGTTCGAGAGCCACTTAGGATGTACGCATCGCGGACTTCGAGATGATGCCGTCTGGAGGTAGAGAAGCTTCTCCGCACCGCGGCGGGGACGATCTTCCGGCGAGAAACGGTGCGGAGCGTAGAAGGAAGGGCCCTCGACGACATTTTCATGAGACAGCGGCACTGTTCACAAGACAGACAATTGGATCACATCTAATCCAAGGAAGACGAGGAAACAAGAGGAACAAGTGATAGTAATCATATGGCAAAAGCGTTGAGCGCAGCCATTCCGCGGCTCTTGTGCAAGCTCGTCGCAGCAGCATGCGGCTAGCAACGGTAGCCGGCTGACAACTGTCCGCGCGCTAGTCCTCTTCTGGCCGGGCCTTCCCCCACATGCCGGGTCACGTGAGCACACCGAGCGAGGGCAGATTGGCGGTGCTGTCACGTGGCTTTACCAGGCTGCCTGCCTCATTGCTGTCCAGGTTTTTGCTTTGGTTTGCTTCATTTTCTTTGAACGGAAAGGAAAAGGACGAACTTGGAGCGACTAGCGAGACCCGCAGGCGCCGAAAGCATTGAGCTGCCGGAACACGGCGCGAACGACCAAGCATGCGCGTACAGGACGTGGAGGGATGTGCGTGTGTTTGTGTTTACCAGCACGACAACGGCCACATCACACCGCGTCGATGGGCGATGGACTGCTCACACGTTCCAGGCGAGGCAGGCCGCCGTGTCAGCTCAACACGTGCTGGATGGGAATGTGGGAATGCTGACCACGGAGGGCCATCGCTGAGGCACATGGGCGCCCGCGAAGAGGGTTTCGCGGCCATGTTCGCGGCGGTGGGCAACGGCCAGCGTCCGAGTTAAGAGTGGTCAGGTCGCGCGCATCAACTGGCGCCAACTCATCGCAGATCGAGACACGCACGGGCAAGCGAATCACAGAGCCCTTGAACGTCTCCAGACGCAAGATGCAAGCCGCCCATTGCGCCAGTTGTGTTGGCGTCCTTTGTGTGGGAAAATCATGCGCTAAGCCGGTTGCTGCTACGACTCTCCAGACGCTGCCCGTCGCCATTTTCTCCCTCTCGTCGCCTCACTGCTGCTGCTTCGTCGAGGTAATCTCCTGCTGCTGCACATCATCTCCTCCCCCAGATTAGATAACTGCCTGTCTGCGTCGTCTCTCCTCTTTTCGCTATCCCCTCTCTCTCCCGTCAAGCTCCTCCTCCCCAAAGACTCTGCCCATCGCCCTCTGCCCACCATGACCTTATTTGCCTCGTGTCTCTAAGCCTCCTCCATTTCGCTCTTGTCTCGTTTCCACGACTGCGTAGCGTTTTCCCACGCCCCGCTAGTGTCACCCCACCATCGCTTCCTCGCTCCTCGTTGTGTCTTGGAGCCGCATTCGAGGCCTGCTACGACTCTTGTTGCTGCTACAAAGTCCAAAACAAGAGAGATACGATCATCCTTGACAGCGATCTCTGGTTAGATCGACCTGTGTGCATACAAGTGCCATCTTTGCCCTTCCAGCCGCCCGCGATGAACCAAGATTTTACTGCCAGCTGCGCGGTGTGCGGCGGTCCTGGCGAGCCCGATTGCCCGTGTGAGGGAGAGCGGTTACAGCAATGCATCGACCAAGCCGAGAAGAATTGGATAGAATCCTGGGTCTCCAAAATTCGGTATGCACACCCCAAGAAAAGGGCGGGGGGTCCCAGAGTCCCGTCATTAGTCGATCGTTTCACATGAATACTGATCTGTCGCCAGGGAATGGGCCACCAACAACGCCATCAACGCCGTCACCTCCATGTTCAACAAGAAGAAGGAGGCTCGTAAGGAGATGTTCAAGCAGCAGGTCTTGAGCATTCCCTACTTTCCCATGTACCAACAGCACCGTGGTCGCCCGCCACTGGACCCACATATCGTCTACAATATCCAACACAACCTGCGTCAAGCTGAAATCCGTCTAAAGGAAGGCATTGACTACGACTGGAAGCAATGTGTCATGCGCTATCCCGACGTGCTCGCCCACTATTACAACCAGATCAAGATGACGTTGCCGCCGCAGCCCGAGTCACCCTTTGGTCAAGCCCTCGCTAGCGGAGGCCAACCGCGTCCTCCCTCCGTGGTAAATCCGCCACCACCAGCATCTTCAGTCGGCATGAGCATTAACCGCGCTGCGACCGCACCACCCAAAAAGAATCGGGACCGCCGCTCCTCTAAGGTTGGCTTGCCTGAGGGCATCAATGAAGATGCCATCGGCGTGCTGACCGCCCAACTCAACGGACTGCAGAGCGGCCCAGGAGGTCTCGGTCGGGCCAATATGCTTCACGGTAGGACCAAGGCTGCCACACCGGCACCGCAATCGACGGCTCCGCCACCGCCTCGCTCTGTACGCCCCGGCACTAAGCGTCGCGAGAGCAAAGAGTATCCAAAGGGCTTCGGGCCACCGCCCCACGTTCCAAACCCGCCAAACTACGACCAATTGCGCAATTCACTCTTCAGTGCATTCGGCCGACAGTGAGACGTGCACTGTCACTTCCGTATCGGCACGATGGCCATGCATAAATAGCGGCGTCGGATTATCACTTCTCTCTTCATCATTTCGTTCTACGGCATAGCGTGGCTTTTTCTTTTTCTTTTTCTTTTTTTTTTTATTTTCTTTCTGCCAAAGACTACTAAGCTTAATCTATCATCTGCGAACAACGGATTGGGCGGTAAACTTTGTTGTTTTTGCTTGTTGTGCGTACATGCGTCTGTGCATGAGTTTGGATTGATGCAAGACTCATAATAACGCACAACATGCCTACATGAGCACACACATATCTACGCGCGTGTGGTCCTTACGTTTCGCCACGTATCATCTTTTCTTCCTTCCTTTCCCGATTCAGATTCAGCTGCAGCTCTATATCAAATTGTACAATCAGGTGCGCTTGTCTCATGGGCTTGTATGTGGCTCCTCGGGGATCAAAAAGACAAATTGCTGCTCGTCGCCTTTGTTCTTAGCGTTCTTAGCATGGAGTTCGCTTTGGGTACTGGCCTGCTCTTAACTTCATTCTTCCCTCAACCTGTTATCCTTGTTGCTCTTTTACATACTTTTTTTTTTCTGTATGAGAAGGGTAGACATTGCTGGAAGCAACCGGAAGGGGGGGATTTCTGGAATCGCCACTTTGTCACTGCACTGGCTTCCTTTTTCAATATCTTCTTGAATATTTTCCTTTTAAACTTCAGGAGAGATGGGGCATATTGGACAAAATTGAACTTTCTGCCGGATCATGCCGCTTGTGGGAACGGCAAACTCCACATACGCGAAGACAGACATTATTTGACAGTATTTAATGATACCAATGACCTCACGGCTTACCAGTGCATTGTACAGCGATATGTCATTCCGTGATGTGGAGTTTTTAAAGGAACACGGAGGGACATCTGAACCTCGTACTGTGTTTTTAGACTCTGAGCGGTGAACAATTTTCATGGCCTTGACTCGCCCTCTACTTCTCGGCGACGACGTCGCCCTATCAGAAGTCCAAAGCAAGATGCAATTTCACCTTTTATTCTCAGATTCTCAGTCGACACTTATGTCTAGAGCAGCATTTATGCAGACTCATAATAAGAGACTAGCTCGTCAAGGACCTATCGTGCTCACACAACGTGCGGTTCCGAATCAGTCGAGGGCGAGCTAAGAAGCAAATTTCATGAGATGGGCAGCTTCGTAGGTAGTAGCTCTCAGTTGACCCGTAGACAAGCCGTCGGGCTGTTAGGTAGAAAACCACAGACGTCCGAATTGCGTGGGTGGAAGAAATTCGAGAGCGAAGTTTTTCCAAAGCACAGCTTCTTACTCGACCTGTCCGAGCAACATTTGCATGCCCATTTTCTGCATCACAGCAGCCGAAGCCGAAATGAGACTCGAAGTTGGGAATCACACGTCTCGTGGATGGCCTCACTGCTTCTACGGCCCTTGCAATAGCGGGACAGCCTCAGCCTCGTCCAGCCGCCTGACGTAGCCCCACCTCAGATCACCATCCCACCCTTTGACTCAAAAAAGGTCCATCCGCTTACCACGCGTTTCTCTTAGCGTACCCGTCTTTCCACACCTTCCCTTTCTTATCTGTTCACTCGGTCTTGTTCAAGTGATATCGTACGTCCCGGAAATACTTGCGAAGAGCCATGGGAGGCAAGAAGAGCGGGGGCGAGAATAGCAAGAAGGCTGCCGGCCAGGCACGAAAAGCCGAGGCGGCGGCAGCTAAACAGGCAGCAAAGGATCGCGAGATCGCGGCCAGAGAGGACGCGGAGTGGGCAAAGGGTGCCAAGGATAACAGCAAGAAGTACGTGCCATTTCTTCGAAGAGAGGAGAGAGGAAAAGAGGGGTTTGTGGGGGGGGGGGGGGCTTTTTTCCCCTATGAATAAGAAACCTGGAAGTAAACGACGCTGGAAGAATACCATGCTGATCCGAGATCTGCAACAGAGAAGCAGCAGCCGCGAAGGCGGCTGAAGCAGCGCGCAAGAAGGCGGAGAAAGAAGCGTTGTTGAGGGAAGAGGAGGCGTCGCTACCGACCAAGGCCAAGTCCGGCAACGCGAGAAAGGCCGAGAAGAAGACGCGCGGCACGCTTGACCTCGGACAGCTGGACGACGCACCGACGGGCAAGGCGAAGACGATCAACGCGTCCGGCATCGACAACGCGCTCGACGCCCTCTCTCTCACGGGCAACCCCAACAACGACGTCGCGAACATAGACCGGCATCCGGAAAGGCGCTTCAAGGCCGCATACACGGCGTACGAGACGCGCAGGCTGGAGGAGATGAAGGATGAGAAGGGCTTGCGGCGCCAGCAGAAGATCGAGCAGATACGCAAGGAGTTTGACAAGCACCCGGACAACCCGTTCAATCAAGTCAGCGCGCGGTACGACAGCACGAAAGAGGAGCTGAGGGAGATCGCAGCCAACGAGAGGAGGAAGGTGGAGGAAAGACTGGCGAGTGCACCTTGAACAAACCGGGAGAGGGGGGGGGGGAACAAATCGCACGGAAATTTGTCTAGTGGCTTCTTCCTCTTCTTTCTCTAGAAGGCATGACACACTACCGCATGAACGAAAATGAAACGATGCATGAAGATTGCTTAGAATAACGGCCATGGCAGATTTGAATGCTCAAAGTCTGGGAGCGGCTTTTTGGCCGATCGTAGGTGAAAGCTTTATACCATGAATAGACCATTGACATTATAGCTTCTGATCTTTTTTCCTTTACGAATGCTCACCCACTGGCATATGGTGAACGTAGTAGGCTCGCTGTCTTTCATACATGGAAGCTGACCGAATTTTAGGAGCTCGTCACCAGTCGAAGAACACTGGTACTCACTGACTTCATCACACATAACCACTCTCGAACGCGATTGAAGACGTAGAGTTTCCGCGCCTCTCATTTCTTCTTTTGTCAGATTTAGCCTGCCGCTCCCTATAGCCAATCCTAACCTCCTCAACGCTCCTCGTCACATAATGGTCGTCACGAACTTTGACACCACCAACACTAGTGACTTCGGAGTCTGTAAATGCAACTTTAGATGGATCCTTACTTCCAACGCCACTCCTATAATTGGATGCTTTGTTTAATTTTGGATTTGTATATTGCCTGACGCGTCTATCTTTATCCTGTGTTGCAGTGTATTTGTTGATGGATTCAGAAGACTTGCGAGGATCTTCCGGCGGAGGAGATTGTGGCGGTCGGCTGTGATACTTACGGCAGTTACGATATTCGGGGGAGGGTTGAGGTTTCAGATGGGGCTCTTTATCGTTGTCTGCGTCGTAAAAAGAGTCACCCCTATGTTGCACTGTAGGTACACTGGTCGCATTGTAGCTTGGAGATACTAGCGAAGATGACGATTCTAATCGAGACTTTTCTTTCTCTGAGCGGTCTACATCGTGGCCATACCTAGTGACTTTGGTTCCGTGGGTTTTCTGCTCTCTGCGACCCACATAGCTTTGAGGAATCATGACTCGCGAGGACGTCAATGGCGATCCTGTATGAGAAGAGACCAGTTAGTTGAGTATGAACTCCCCTGTGAAGATACGACGCAGAAATCTATCGAAATCAATGATGCAAAATTTTGGCATATTCTTCTCACGCTCAATTTTATTACTTTCTGGTCGACCGTGATAGCTGTGATTGCCTTGGATCGCGGAGAATTCAATTGGATGTGGCGTTACTTCATCTCGTCCTCTCTTGACATATATAGCTGCTGGTTTTCCTGGCTCGTACGTTCGCGACCTGCTCCTACTTGGCTTTGAATCGAAGCGAACGTGCTCCTCCTCTATACATACTGCCGTGTGATCACGATTGTCTCTTATGAACCTTCGTTTGATCTCGGAATCTGACGACGCATCATAACGAGAGGATCGGAGATCACATTTACGAACCCCATTGCCGGAAGGAGAGTGACCAGTGCGTCTGTGTTCAATAACATATCCGCTCCGGCGCGGATGTGGTGACCAACAGCTACTTGGGGGAGGTGTCGATCGCTCACGCGGCCTATTTTCCAGTCTTTGACAGACAGCGTGAAAGCCTTTTCGAGAAGGGATATGGCGGAAGCTTATTTCTCGCCCACGGTGAGGACGCCCATGGCTCTCATGTGAATGTCTGTCTTCGCAAGCTTCGTCCCCATCTGTTGATTCGTACCGTATTGTTATGCATGTTCGTGAGCCTGATCGCGCTCGCCGCTCTTTCCTGTCACATCGTTCGTGTCCGGTACTGATTTGATAGTTTCGAAGTGGCATCACGATGGAGTCAATTCGCTGACCTGTCTGAAGTTTCTTGACACACTTGCGGCAAAGACTTGGAGCTGATACGCGATTTGGAATCAAAGGATGCTCTTTGTGGTAGGCGTGCGAGCGCCGTTGGCCGCAACCAGAACAGTGGTGAGCGGCAAGGAATGTGACACTGGCTGGAAGGCCAATTGGCAGCTCTTCGAGCCCAGTGAGAGCTAGTGTTCCGCGATCAGGTGTAGTGTAAACTGCCTCTGGAGCAACTTGTGCTACTAGCCTGCCAGACATGCATTCGTTGTTAATAGCCTGTGAGGAACCCTGGACGGCTAATTAATGAATGTTCCGCCAATGCCGGAGAATGAAACATTACTTTTGCGTTCGTCGCGTAATGAGAAGAACTAATTAGTGGAGGAGGCGGCACGAAGTTGGAACTATGTCATGTCAGTAACGCCTGCTCTGACAAGTGACCTGATGTTTTTACTTAGGCCTAGGCGGTTCACTCAAGCGGACGAGAACAGTAGACTGGTCGTCGAAGCTGGGATGCGTGTCAGTCTTCCAGCTGAGTCAGCTGCTTTCGATGTCATTACCTTGAGGGGCTCGAATAAAACTGCTCCGGGCTGTCCTGTGTATGGAACGATGGTGGAGGCAGTAGCAGCGGCAACTTAGAGCGTTGCTCGCTACGGCCAGCGGATGACATGTTGACAAACCGTGGGCCACGAGCGCCGACACTGTAGTTGTTGGCAGGTTCGAGAAAGGAGGCGAAGAGTTAAGACTGCGGAAGGAGCTAAGTTGCTTGCGGAGGACGGAAAGACAAACTGAAGGGTGGGATCGGAACCGGGGACAGAGACGGAGACAGCCGGTGACGTGAGGGAGTCGATGGCAGAAGAGTCAGAGGAGTGGAAGCGGCGATAGCCGGTCGTAGTCGTGTTGGCGGAAAGAGCATGAGAACACTTCTCCTCTACAAGGTCGCACCGTCGTACCACCGCGCCTCTTCTCGTCCCCCCAGCATGCACACGCACCGCAATTGCATATGGAATCGCATACAGAACGAAGAAGAATGCAGAATAAATCTAGACGGCGAGTTGATACCTACGGTCTTCGCTACCTTGTAATTTCTTGAAATCCTGCGCGCAGCCGATTACGAAACGTCCTGGATCGTTTGCACGCTCTATCGTCCAACTAGATTCTTACTTGCCACTGAGCTTCATCGTCTCGAACTGCTGTATCGTTTTTTCATAGTTGCTCTGCTGCGCTTCAAATTCCGCTAACTTTTTACGCTCTTCCTCTTGCACGGCGCTGCTGACGTTTTCCTTGAACTCCGGGGCCTCGACGAGCTTCCTCTGCTTGTTGACACCATCGATAGCCTTCTTCAGTTTGCCTTGGGCCTTCTTAATCTCTTCTTGAAGGTTAATGTCTCCCTCCAACTTCAGAAAGACGGCGGCATCCGTCGAGACGGCATTCACGGCACAACCTGTTGGGGTCGACTCCGAGGAGGGAATCACGTCTATCGATTGCCAATTCTTACCCGAGAGCGACTTGATTGACAGCAATTCCTTTGTTATGGTGCTATGGGCATTCTCGTTCAGCGTCTGGATGATTAGCTTGCCCTTGTCCACGCGATACTCAGCGCAAAGGCTGCGAATTGCCTTTGCTGAGCCAAGCACAAGATCATATGCCAATTCTGACGCATCATCTTGTAGTTCTGGAACGAACTCTGGATAACGCGAGATCACGATAGACTCTTTATCGTCAGGCCGCCGTGGCAACCTCTGCCAAAGCTCCTCTGTGATGAACGGGAGGAAGGGGTGCATGAGTCGCAGCGCTGGCTCAAGCACATTGTAAAGCGTTGCAATGGCGGATGCTGCATCACTCGATGTGGGATCGCTTAGCAAAGCCTTGCTGTTCTCAATGAAGACGTCGCAGAGGTCGTCGTAGAAGAGAGAATAGATAATGTGGGTAGCTGTTGACTCTTTGAGCACATTGAAAATTTAAAAAAAGTAGGATCGAACTTACCCTTGGAGAACTCGCGGTTTGCAAGCGCCTCATTCGTTCGGGCCCAAGCTTTGGTTGATCTTGACAGAATCCATTTCTCGGCGAGGGATTCCTTCCCACTTTTCGCAATCGTCTTCGGTGGCTCAATTCCAGATGCTTTGAGCTTGTCGAATGAGCCAAGAACGAACTTGGTAGCCTGGTAGATCTTGTTACAGAAGCGCCTATAGCCGTCTGTGATTAAATAATGGTTAGCCTTCCCCTCCTTTCAGATTAAAAATGCCAAACACTTACGCATAACCTTGACATCAAACGCAATGTCACCGCCACCTGTAGTGTACTGGATCAACGAGAAGCGCAGAGCATCTGAGCCGCATTCGGGGATACCCTGCGGGAACGACGTCTTTTGATATTTCGTTGCTTTTTCGAGCTCCTTCGGATCGAGATTACCTGTCAGCAGCTTGGCATTGAGATCTGCTAACGAGATACCATCCATGATATCGACAGGATCGATGACATTGCCTAGGGACTTGCTCATTTTCCTTCCTTCAGAGTCTCTCACGAGCGAATGGCAGTAGACTTCCGAGAACGGAATCTTGCCCGTCATTTTCAAAGAGAGCATGATCATACGAGCAACCCAAAAGAAGAGAATGTCCCACCCGGTTTCGAGAAGTGACGTGGGAAACAGCTTCTCAAAATCCAGAGTCTTCTCTGGCCAACCCAGCGTCGAGAAAGGCCATAAACCGCTCGAAAACCACGTATCTAGAACATCTTCATCACGGACGAGGGTGAATTGTATTCCAGGAAATTGCTGCTCTGCCTTCTTTTGAGCCTCTTCTTCTGAGCGCGCCACAACCCAACCCTTCTCCTCGTTGTTGGACACCACCTTGTAAGCGGGTATCTGGAGATAGTCAGTTACAAAATACGGATGTCGGAGTCATCAGCGGTCTGAGAGACTTGATGTAGCGTTTGGATCAAGAAAACAATAATGATTACACGTATACTTGGTGAAAATAAAACTTTCACATCTCATTGAATCAAAATGTGCGCTTACTGTGAACAGGTTAACTTTCATTCACATTAAAATGTTTCGGAGCAGGCTACATACCCTGATGGCCCCACCATAGCTGACGCGAAAGGCACCAGTCGTTGACATTAGACATCCAGCGACGATAGCTATTGTTAGCAGTTTCGGGTCTAATGACGATTCGGCCATCTTCAACTGCTTTGAGAGCCTCTGATGCCATCTCATCCATTCTGCACCACCACTGTGGTTTGAGGATGGGCTCAATGATATCTAGACCCTATCCGTTAGACTATAACCCATCAAAATTTTGAAAGCTCAAACATACCCTTTGTTCGGCTACATAGGGGGATCATCATGGGGTTGTCCTTCGTCTCAACATACAAACCCTTCTCCTTGAGAGCATTCAGCACTGTATATCGTGCATCGAAGCGACGCTGACCGTCAAACTCCCCACCGTTCTTGATTCTACCATCATCTGTGAATATCGAAATCTGCTCGAGGTTATGACGCTTGCCAATTTCGAAATCGTTTGGATCATGCGCTGGAGTAATCTTGACGGCACCAGTACCGAAAGCAGCGTCCACGTGATCGTCGGCAACGATCTTCAACTTCCTACCCGGAATGAACGGATGTACGGCGTATTTGCCGACGAGATGTGCATATCGTTCGTCACCAGGGGCAACGGCAATACCTGTGTCACCAAGCATGGTCTCAATACGTGTTGTGGCGACCGAAATTGTCTCATCGCTTCCCTCTATTGGATACTTGAATGTGATGATCACACCGAATTCAACTTTCCGGTCATAGCCAGGGACGTCAAGTAGAGTCCTTCCTGTTAGTTCCTTGTTGTCCACTTCCAGATTGCTCATGGCTGTCTGAAGCTGGGTGCACCAATTTACAAGTCGCTCTGCACGGTAAATGTAGCCTTCTTCATGCAGCCTGCAGAAGGTCTCGGTCACTGCCTTCGAAAGATTCGCATCCATGGTAAAAGCTTCTCGCGACCAGTCGTAAGATCCACCCATCCTTTTGAGCACACGCACAATTCTTTCGTGGTAGTCACCCTTCCACGCCCAGATCTTTTCCAGAAGAGCCTGACGCCCCAGATCATGTCTCGTCTTTTTCTCTCTTCTCCAGAGAATATTTTCTACAACGCTCTGAGTTGAAATGCCCGCATGATCGCAACCAGGCAAGAAAAGGGTTGTCTTCTGCTGCATCCTGTTCCAGCGGATGAGGCAGTCTTGCAGACTATTCGCCAATGCATGACCAATATGAAGCGCACCAGTAACGTTTGGTGGAGGTATTGGGATAACGAAAGTACCATTTTCGATGTTGTTGAAGTCGGGCTTGAAGAAACCCTTTTCGTGCCACCAGTCACCCCACGCAGACTCGACGACGGATGGAATATACGCCTTGCGTTCAGGATCATCTAGAGACTTCAGAATTTTCTTTTGGCCCTTCGGAGTCTCTTCAACATAGTTGATGCGCGTTTCTTCTTCCGCCTTAGGTTTCTTCGCTTTCGCGGATGCAGTGGCCCCAGTCTCTTTCTGTTTGTTCGCCTGTGCCTTCTGCTTCTCTTCAAACTTCCTCAGTTTCTCTGCTTTTGCCTTTTCCCTTGCCAGCTCCTTGGCGGATTTCTCCTTCTTTTCTGGTTCTTGAGGATATTCCTGGCCCGGTGCAGACTGGCCTCCATGCTCGGCAGCAGCCTTCAGGATTGCGGACTTCGTGTCCTCGTCTACGGGCGGGGGAGCTCCTGACACCGGCCCTGTCTTTTCGCCAGTAGCGTTGTGCGATGCAGCATTGTACGCCATGTTTGTTAAACAACGAGTTGAAAGCCCTCGAATTGCAATCCCACAACAGGTGCGTCGGGGTGCGGTCGCAAGGCGCCCGAAAAGCGCCTTAGAGAGTATGGTGAGGAATTGACTCTGTCAAATCCTACAAAGTTGAATTTTGGGATGTACTTGTGCGCATATCCCACAGAACAATCAAGGCATGTGAGTCACCGGTACGATCAGAATAATTTAATGATGTTTGTAGTCTGAGTCGAAGCTTGGGCCACCCTCTCACAACGTTCTCTCCGACAGTGCGATTCCCCTTGGGTTCGGATTTCGAGGTTGTTTGCCATCCACAACTGCACAAAAGAGGCTCAATTGCACTTCTTTTACTGTACTATCGATCAACTAACAAAGTACAAGCATGGCAGGATAGCCAGAATCACACGTAATTGCGCCATCAATCGAAGATGCAGTGCTACAGCGAGGTAGTGCCTCCCACGGCAGTATCGCATTCGGTATCACTGCCTTTCCTCCACCCCAAAGCGAACAACCTTGTCGTCGCGAAGACGTCGCTTTTGCAGGTCTTTGAGATAAAGTCCATATCTACCGAGGTTAGTTCCAATGGGGTAGAAAACGGCGACAGTCTTGGGCAGGATCATGCGGACGATGTTGTTGATCTCGAACTTCATCGCATGGAAGACACGGCGAAATTGTCGCTCCTTTGCGAGTACCATCTGGCAGGGACAGTAACGGCATTAAAACGGGTCAAGATACTGAACACAAAATCTGGAGGCGAAGCACTACTCGTAGCCTTTAGAGACGCGAAGCTCAGCTTAGTAGAATGGGATCCAGAGTCGTACAAGATCTCTACTATATCGGTACATTACTATGAAGGCGAAGGCTTACAATCATGTCCCTGGTCACCGGATCTGGCCACCTGCCAGAATTTTTTGACGGTCGATCCATGCAGCAGGTGCGCGGCGCTCAAATTTGGCCAAAGGCAGCTAGCTATTCTCCCCTTTCGCCAGCTCGTTGACGACTTTGCTGAAGACTACGATCCCGAATTCGACGAGCCGGTCGAGAAGCCGAAAACAAATTTTGAGAAAAAAGACGGTGAAGCATCAGCTGTCAGCGAAACTCCTTACAAGTCGTCTTTTGTCCTGTCGCTGACAGCCTTGGATCCATCCTTAACGCACCCAGTACACCTTGCTTTCCTCCATGGCTTTCGCGACCCTACTTTTGGTATTCTATATTCTTCGCGGTCAGCATCTTTGGCATTGTTGAATGAGCGGAGAGATATACTCAGCTACACAGTCTTTAATCTGGACCTTGAACAACGTGCATCAACTTCCATTCTGTCCGTGAATGGCCTTCCTAACGATCTTTTCGAAGTCATTGCCTTACCATCGCCTGTTGGGGGAGCGCTCCTGGTTGGCAATAACGAGCTGGTGCATATTGACCAGGACGGCAAGGTCAACGCTCTCGCCGTAAACGAATTTGCTAGAGTCGTGTCGAAGTTCGCAATGGTTGATGGATCAAATCTAAGTCTTCGACTAGAGCATTGTACCGTGCAACAGATAGGCGAAACAGGTGACCTGCTAATGATACTGAACTCCGGCGATCTGGCGATCGTGTCTTTCGACTTAGAAGGTCGATCTGTTTCCGGTATTCAGGTCCACAAGGTCTCGTCCGATCGTGGTGGTTCCCTGCTTCCTGCTGGGGTGACATGTGCATCACCATTATCGAGGTCACGAATGTTCCTTGGGAGCCAAGATAGCGACGCTGTGGTCATGGGCTGGTCAAGTGTGCAGAAGCAGCCAACGTTAACTCGAAAACGGTCACATGCGGAAATGCTTGGCGAAGATCAAGACATGGATATTGATGATGCCTACGTCGATGACGAGGATGAGGATGATATCTACGGTGCCGATGACTCTGCGAAGCAGCATCGTCGCGGCTCCATTCAAGGCAATGTCAATCCCGCTGACTTGACCTTTAGAATACATGATAAGCTCCCTAATTATGCCCCCATAGGACCCATGACTCTCGGTCTACCGCCGAAATACAGTAAGACTATGCGAAAACCTGCTTCTTACGTGGAAATGGTCTACCCGTGCGGGCGCTCTTCTGCTGGGGGTTTGGCGATTCTCAATCGCGAGATCGATGCAGTCGTGCTTTCGAAACCAGACCTCCCAAGAACCAAATCTTTCTGGGCCGTAAGACCTCTTTATGATCTCACTGCTAGTGCAGAATTTCACGAGTACGTGGTTGCCGTGCAGACATCTGAAGACGGTGATGATCGCTCTGTTCTCTACAAAATCACACCATCTGGCCTTGAGAAGTGTGAGAAGGACGAATTTGAGCCTGAAGCTGGCGCTACCGTCGAGATGGGCACACTTGCAGGTGGCAAGAAGATCTTACAGGTGCTCAGGGATCAAGTTAAGGTGTACGACGAAAGTAAGTATTTCACCATCCTTCTTCATTAACCACTAGCGGTTGTAGCGTCAAATTCTGCTCTTGTAGCATGTAAGAAGATCAGAAAGGAGGCACAGCTGAACTCTTCTGCCATCTGGAGTACGCAAATGCTGCTTCGATATATTCGTACACACACGGCAAATTGTGCATCCTTCCTGCACATGTCACTTTCCTCATATAGCACAATACAATATCATTACTCAACATGGTCTTTTTCTGCTTGTTTGATATCCCTCACTTTCAGTTCACTCAATATGCGGTATCTCCACAACATATGCTGATATCTATGTTCCCAGATTTCAATCTCGAACAAATCATTCCAGCCTCGGGAGAGGCTATAGACGTTGAGCTGGAATTTATTGGTGCGTCTTTTTGTGATCCATATGTGTCGTTACTACGTAACGACTCTAGCATCACCGTTCTACAGTCGACAAGTACGGAGCTCGAAGAGTTGGAACGGAAAGATGCCATTCTTGCTGCTGAATGGCTGTCGGCAAGCGTGTACCGGCCACCAGGAAGTGATAAGCCACTACTTTTTGCCCTTACTTCGGAATGTGCATTGCGCATTTTTGAGCTGCCCGATTTAAGCACAGCTGCATGCTCGTTCGAAGGTTTTGGATTTCTACCGCCTACACTATCATCGGACTTCGTTCAAAGGCGTACAGCAGGCAAGGAGGCGCTTACTGAGATCATTGTTGCAGATATCGGTGATGAAATATCAAAGTCAACCTATTTAGTTGCTCGGACCAAGAATGATGACTTGGTCCTCTACGCGCCATTCAAGCATCCACACGATTCGCAAATGCAAACTTCTTTCACGTCACATTTGCGATGGCGGAAAGTTTTACAGCCAAATTTGGCGAAATATACAGAGGAACCAGATACCGAAAAGGCGACATCAGAACGTGAGACGATGCTGCGACGACTGGAAAATGTTGGCGGTTATAGTACTGTATTCCAGACGGGTGCATCGCCGTGCTTTGTGCTCAAGGAAGCGTCTAGTTCACCACGAGTTGTGCCATTTCGAGAGAAAGCTGTTAAAAGCTTGAGTCGTTTTCATACGGCCGACTGCGACCATGGATTCGCCTATGTTGATGCTGATGGTACTATTCGAATCTCGCAATTACCATCCTCCTGCCGTTATGGTGACACGGGCTGGGTGACAAGGAAGATCGAGCTGAGGGAGGAAATTCAAAGGATATCATACTTTGCACCGAAGCAATTGTACTGTGTGGCTAGCACAGAGAAAGTGATGTTCAAGCTGCCAGAGGACGACTATCACTATGAGTGGGCAAAGGAAGACACTGCATTTCTGCCCACTGTTGACCAAGCAGCGATCAAATTGTACTACCCGAACAATTGGTCTGTTATTGACATGTATCAGCTCGAGCCCGCCGAAGTCGTGTTGGCAATGAGGATCATAGATCTCGAAGTGTCAGAGCACACACATGCTCGAAAATCGCTGCTTTGCGTTGGCACTGCAATCATCCATGGCGAAGACTTGGCGACGAAAGGCAACGTGTATATCTTTGAGATCAACACTGTAGTTCCGGAGCCAGAAAGGCCTGAAACCGGTTCAAAATTCAAGCTCATTGTGAAAGAAGAAGTGAGAGGCGCGGTAACTGCCATTACAGAGATTGGTGATGAAGGCTTTTTGCTTCATGCGCAAGGTCAAAAGGCAATGGTCCGAGGCCTGAAGGAAGACAACACCTTGCTCCCGGTTGCATTTATGGATATGCAAACATATGTCACAGTCGCAAAATCCCTGAAAGGCACTGGAATGGCTCTCATGGGAGACATATTGAAGGGACTGTGGTTTGTTGGATATACTGTAGGTCTTCCAAAATCGCTCGGTTTGATAATTCGTTGACATCATTTTCAGCAAGAACCATATCGTATAACTCTATTTGGCAAATCCAAGCAACGAATTGAAGTTGTCGATGCGGACTTCCTGCCGTTCGAGAAACACCTCTACTTTATTGTTGCTGATGGGGATGAGAATATTCAAGTCTTAGAATATGACAACGAAGGTATGCTATCTTTCTTGTAATGAGCTGAATATTCTATGTGCTGACGTAAGGCTAGATCCAAGATCTCTCGGTGGCCAACGACTTGTCAACAAAGCCGCGTTTCACACGGGACACTTCCCAGTCTCTCTGCACCTTCTTCCCTCCAGCCTTAGAACCGAATCGCAGCAATCGATCAGCAATGGCGATATGAATGGCCGTACAGAACCAACAAGCCGACTGAATCAAGTTCTCCTTCTGACGCAAACTGGCGCTGTAGCACTCATCAGTCCGATAGACGAGCAGACCTATCGCCGCCTGGGAGCGCTCCATACATATCTTGTAAACCAGATAGACCTTGCGTGTGGCCTGAACCCAAGAGCGTATAGGGCAGTTGAAGGGGCCCTGCGAGGACTTATTGATGGCAGTCTATTGAGGAGATGGACTGAGCTTCCAAGCTCTCGGCAGCAGGAAGCATGCGCAAAGATAGGTGTCGAAGAATGGGTTTTGAGGAACGATCTTGAGACTATTGGAGGTGCTGGATTAGGCTATCTGTGAGAATTGCTAGTGCTTTGAATATCCTAATCCACAACGACCTCTTGTCATCGAGACCAGTTAATTGTAGGAAAGTTTGAGGTGTAGAAGCCCACGATGTCTTCAACCACATTCAATATGAGCTATTTGTGCTCTCTTCATCCGCCCAAGGACCCTTATTGCCCCAATGCCTCATCTTGTTTGCCCTCAGCCGCTTGCGCACGTCATCTGCTAGTTTCCATTCTTCATCATCCCATACCTCGGGGTTTGGCTCCCACGTAGCAACAATCGCGAGGATCTCTGCCAACACAGCATCGGCCCTCTGCATCTTTTTAAACACGAGTGGTCTGTCTGGACCGCGCACGTCACGCATGCGGAAAATCTCCATGTCAAGCTCATACCGAGTACGAATCAGCTCACGCAGATTCCGCAACGCCTCGGGAGAGGTCGTTCGACGTCTTTCCTGTATCGCATGCTCGTGTTCGAATTGGGTTTTCATTTGCAGCAAGCGCTTTGCCTCGGCCTCTTCCTCGATTTTGCGAACTCGTTCTTCCTCCTCCTGTTGCTTCCTGAGCGCTTCACGCCTCATCTCCATCGCTTCTCGCTCTCGGCGTTCGTTGTCGGCTTGCATTTTCGCCATTTGCTGTCTTTGTTGATCGAGGGCAATTTGCAGCTGACGCTGTGCCTCTTTATGCTCCTCTTGAAGAGCAGCGAGCCTAGCTCTCTCTGCTTCCCTTTTGCTGCTTCGGAACATGTTGCTGAACTTTTTCTTTTCGGGAATCGAAGGCTGGTACAGGGTCTTGGATGCTAATGACTCTCCGCCTGTTGGAGGCACGAAACTACCCACTCGTCCGCTTCGAGCTCGCGAAAATTCTTCAGGAGTTTTTGGGGAATCAGAGCTCAAAGCGCTGCGAGGTGTAGTTGAGTTTGCGAAATCAAAAGAGGATCGAGCATCTGCCATGACGGAATGAAAAATATACTAGGGACTTCCATGGATGCCCGCTTCTTCCATTCCCTGACCATGAAATGCTCACCTTGAGAGGGCCTTATTCTGTCCACTTTCTCTTCCATCAGGCTGAGGTGGCGAAGCAGTGCCTTCGATCCAGACAGTCGCGGCAAGACCCGTTCCTCAGCCTGATCCTATGCATGTGGGCTTTCTTGGCCCCTACAGCACTTCAATTAAAACGTTTGATTAGCGTGCATATAGTTTACCTAAATCTGTCGCTAAAATACGAGGCCGTGCGAGCGATTATTGTGAAGGACGAACCTGGGTTAGAGTTACATTTCTCATAATGAGATCACTTGATCATAGCCTAGTCGAGCTGAACCGTACAGCCGTTTTCGTGCCTTGAACCTGTGATCTTCGATACCGTCAACTCAAGTGTCTGCGTCGTGATCTTCTTTAATCGACTCGTCGTTTTTTTTTTCACACCCTTTCTTGGCCGCGGTTTTCGATCCAAAATTGTGGTATGAAGCTGGAAACTTCGCCGCCAGTCTCGCTAAGTACAGTGAGCCAGCCGCAACCCCCAACCATAATATATACATCCCTTTTCCATCAGCATGCAGCTGTTTCACAGAGCTGGATTACAAATTCAATTAGCAGTTGCGAATAACGGAACTTTTGCTTATTAGATTCAGATTGTACAAACTCTAAAGCTGAATAATCATGCACGAATTCGCAACTACGGTAGATCAGTTTGAGTTAGAGTAATGTGGAAAAGCTTCTGGCGAAGATCGCTGAGGTCTACTCCTATCACTGTTACAGATTATTTGTAGTGTCCAGATGTTCACTAATTGTCCGCTTAATCAGAAATAGAGTAATCGTCATCGTCATCACCTGCTTCGTCATCTCTTTCATACTCCGTGAGATGCTCCTTCATGACCCTGCTAGCTGCTCCAACGACTTTACCTCTAAATACCAGTTGAACTTCTAAAACATGATTGATTGTGTAGGTCATCTTGCACATTGTATCTGCCGTCCAGTACGGTCTCCCATTGTTGTGGGTCTTGTGCATGACTTCAAGCGGAATACTGCTCATATCTACATCAATCTGGAGGACAGTTCGCAGCTCTAAAACTTTCATTAGCACTGTCCAGAACATCTCTTGAGTCGTGTAAATACCCTTTCGTGTGTTATGATAGCTTTTGGGCAGCTTCACTCTGGGGTTCTCATGATCCCATTCGTAGACCTCAAATTTCCATTTCCTCGACTGTGTTTGGGAGAACGTAAAGGGACAGTTTTTCACCTGCGATCTCGCTTCCTTGTGATCGAGTAAATCGCCCTTGAGAATAAGCCAATGCAGTTGGCCAAGGGCCATGACACGGCTGGTTGATTCTTCAAGGAACCTGTCGTCCCAGTTATCGTGAATTCCCGAGAAGTCCTCGTTTAGGCAAATGCCATAGTTTTTCGGGCAAGATTGCAGTGGTTTTAATTCACCCATGTGTTCAACACCCGTTATTACAGCTCCTCGCACAACAGCCGTCCATCTACGTGGAATTAGATATGTTAAATAACAAGAAGAAAAACGTACGATTCCTGCGGTCGATGAAGAGTAATATCTCTATAACCCATCGACCTCTTCATCTCCTTTTGCAGGTATTCAGATTCCGCAAAACCTCCTACCATGACAATATTCTTCGAAATGTTAGCACAAATAAAAACGGTGGATCTCACATTTAAAAACGTACGGTAACCCTTTTCCCTTCCAGTTCGGCTTGAAGAACTTGGTCTCGAACCAGAGACAAAACGCCGTCGACACAATCGTCGAAGAAAGCCTTCATTTGCTTCCTTGGCAAACTGTCAGAGCATGTCTAGCAATAATTCTTGCCCACTCACTGAGAAATGATTACTTCGCCCGCGACAATCGCATTTCCAGAATTAAAATCTTTTAGGGCTTCTGGAAGTCTGAACCTAACCTCCCTTTGCCCAGATCCAAAAGCCTTCTTGAACCCCTCGAACTCTGCCATGATTGAACGCATATTCTGACCTTCTGTCATTTGAGCATTGATTCTACCCTTGAGAGACTTTGGATCCAAGAGTCTCCAATGCTTCCCGAGGTGAGCTCGAAGCCATTCCTTGAATTTGGCATCAATATAGATCGATCCGCACTTCTTGCATGTAGGATGGCCAATCTGCTCCAACTCAAGCTTTGGTGAGATGCTAACTACGCGGTATGAAACAACATCCACTGTCCCACCTCCTGCGTCGCATAGGACGAATGAGTCATCTTCTGTTAGGACGTCAATATGATCCTCCTTCAGCCAGCGAATAGCATATAAAGCGGCAGCTTCTGGTTCAGTCACCATGAAGACCTTTTTCATGTTGCGAAAATTCTTTTGATTAAACCCTGCGTTTATAACAGCACGATAGGTGGAGTTCTTGGCTTTCGGAGACCAATCCTACGGTTATGTCAGCCCACGAGAAGAAGAAATGATGCATGCGAACGCATACTGCCGGGACGGTGATCACTAGCTCCGTCGGAACTTCCTCCCTCAGCGCGTTTCCCATTCCAGGATATGCTCTGTCCAGATACTCGGAGAAAGCTTTAAAAACTTTTGCCAGGTAATCCGTCACAATCTGCTCCGAGCTCTTCCAACTAAAGCCAGGATGCCCTCTGCATCTTTTCACATTGGCATATGAAAGGTTCTTCATTCCTTCAAGAGCATGAACCAAAGATTCAAGCTCGGCCAATTTAGTGTCTTGCACATCCAGCTCCAGCTTGCTGTTCACCATTGCAACCGCATTAGGGCTCAAGTCACGTCCAAATTGACGCTCTTTCCTTGACTTGTTTAAGGAGGGCTCCGAATACGAATTGACACTGGGAATTTTGTTGTCGTTGTTCATGGCATAACCGTAATTTGTCATGAGGTGAACCTCTTCGAGTTTACCTATAGTCTCACCAGGCGGCGTTGCGAAGGCAATCCCTGTATATAACTTTAGATACACTTAGCTACGTCGTATCTAGCTTACCAGAATATGTAGTTCCGAAATCAACACCAATAACCAAGCGACGACCCTCGAATGAGAAATTCGCCGGAAATTTTGCACTCGGGAATGAAATTTTGCTCGCGAAGCGTCTGTCATATTGCATTGGAGCATCAAGTTCTGGGTTATATGCCGGCTCGTCTTCGTCCAGCTGATTCTCAACAAGGAAATCATCGTGGCTATCACCAAAAGAGCCATTGAGATTACTCGATGGTGAGCGAGGATAGTTGTGGGCTCCAGCTCCTATGGCGTATTGAGTCGTCGGTGAGGCTGCCCGGGACCTGTTGATGTTCGACAATCGAGACGCTGTCTCGTAGGCAAGCTCAGTGGACAGGGACCGGGGAGAGGTCGCACGATGTGCTGGAACAAATTCATCGTCGTATGATGGTTCGGAAGCCATGACTACAGCTTGGGATTGAATCTAGATGGCTTGCGAAGTCTTCACGTTGAATACTGACTGAGGAACTGTTCTACTATGGAGGGAATTGGCCCTCAGCCTTGTCCTGTGGGGCGCCGGACAAAGCCTGCCGTGTGCATCTTAAGCTTGGCGCCAGCAGCCAGCCTGACGATCGCACAGGTCTTCGTTGTCAGCTGAGCTGTTCCGCAATCGAAGAACGAGGGTTCCAGCCTGATGAAGGTGCGTTGTGGGGGCGCAGCGCATGTGCTATGCTTTGTTCATATTGCGAACCCAGCATTGCATCTGGCTTCGGCTGAGCAAACTTCATCAGGCTGAGTTCTGAAACGTCTGAACAAGTCGACCCCCATGGTCTCAGTCCTTAGTGTCAACATTCCTTTCTCCCTTGAAACACATATTCTTTCATGGATAGCAGGAAACAGCGTGGAAAAAAGATATTCAGGTCGTCCAAAAGAATGCATGCCCTTCGCAATGCGCTCAAGGGAGGTGGCCGTTCCGCACACGAGGAGTCTCCTGGAGAGAATATGCGCGTCATGAACTACGAGTATACGATTGCAGACATTCGGCAGCTCATTTTAAATTGTTTAGATCGAGATCAGCGAAGGAGGTTAATTCTACGCGAAAGGAATTGGAAATCTGTTCCTACTCGAATATTGGTCGACTTTTTTTTAAGGGAATATCAACTTGAGAAGTTCGGGGACTCGGACATACATGACGTGCTTGCAGACACTTGGGAGGAGGATTCTGAGCAGGGACCGCAAGCACGATTGAGGAAAACAAAGCAGAAAAATGTCTCCAGAGACGAACAAGAGTGGAGATCTGAGGAGAGCGAGGACATCTTAATTCGCGAATTGAATTTGCAAATACGCAGAATGAGCATGGAGCTTAAGAACGAGAAGCATAATGCTCAAGTAGCAAGCGAGAAGTACGACCTCAAACTTAAAGAATTAAACTCAAGGTACAACGAGAACTTCGAACAGTGGAGATTGCATGCCGAGGGTCTGAACAAAACCCACAAGAGGGCTATAGAATCTCTCGAAGAAGAGCACAGGAAAGCTATACAAAATTGGGAGCACAATGTAGAGGTTTTGGTTGAAGAGCACGAGGATGAAGTGAAATCAAAGGAGCAGGAGATTCACAAGCTGCGTCAAGAGCATGATCTTCTTGAGGCAAAGTTGGAATCAACCGAAGACGGGCATAGATTAGAACTAGAAAGGAGAGAGAATCAGTGGAATGAGGAAATCGAACGGCTGAGCGCAAGACATGAAGAGGAAAAGAAACATATAATTGAGAAAAACAACGAGTACGTGGCGAAATTAGATCTACTACTGGAGCAGAAAAATCAGGACATAGTCGACCAGCAGCAAAAACACGATGCTGAGATGGCAAGGCTGAAAGAGAAGCATCAACAGGCCCTGGAAGCATCGACGGCAGAGCTGAGACAGAAAATTAGTTCTCAGAATGCCATTCTTTTCGCTAGAGACAGCTTCACCCCGATCTCTGATCGCGATTTGAAGGCAAAGTTTTTGGCCTTGAGGTTTGATGTCGCGCATCTCGCAAGACAGCCATGGAAGCCGGACCATCCAGTGTGGACCAGAAAGGTGCTAACTTCGATCACCACCAATCCTGACAGAACGAAGGAGCAACTACTTCGGGACAAACTCTGGTGGATTCTCCACGATCGCATCTTTTGCTCACCATTTCGCATGTTTGGTGAAGAAGGTCGGAAGCTTGAGGGGGACTGGATTAAAGCATGCGATGAAGGTACGTTGGTGCCAGGGGTTGGAAAAAAACTTCTCGACATTGCAACTAAGCTCTTGATAGACCCCAAGCTACGAACTGGAGACTTTACATGGCCAAAACCAAGCTACAAGGCCGAAAAGTTCCGATACGAGGCCATCAAGCAATGCCACACGGCTTTGCGAGAACCGGCTTCACACCTCGATCCGCGCGCTCGGGTGAAAATAGGGTTCAAGGAGTCTAAGGACGGTCTCTACAAGGCCATTAAAACGCTTATGAATGACGTGACCAAGTTGGATGAAGCCATGATCGCGGACATCGAAAAGCTTGTCAAGAAAGCGATCAACATGTGGTTGGAATTCGAGGTGCAGCGATGCAGGTTGATGGTCATCTTGCCCGTCGCGAAGATCAGTTCCGAGCGGGAGATGATCCAGCTTGCGGTTCAAAAGCAGCTCGAACTGAACTCACAGCCTGGTTTGATTAGGTTTGGCGATGACGAGGGTGAGGATCTAGACGTAGATCAGCCGGTGGAGAACTGTACAGAGGAAAAAGTCCTTGTGTCGTAGAGGGCACGGTGATGTTCTGTTCGTTGAATACGAGGAGAGTGTGCCGGGCATTTCTCACATCAGAGCGAGGCAAACTTGAATATGGGTCTGCGTTCTCTGTTGTTCTGGTTTCGTCATCCCCCTCGGCGCGAGCTGTAAGAAACGTGCACGCAGTAGAATCAAAAGGAAAACAGCCACCAAGCGTTGCCACAGCTGCAGCTAAGGCTACGGAACTGATGCTACATGTTCAGGACATTCGAGACTCCGTAGGTCACAATGTCTTCAAGTGTGATTCGGGTCTGTGATCATCCACGTTGCGGACCGCAAGCGCAAGTCGACCCGCTTTCGGCGACGGCATCATGTGCGAGGCTCAGCTTCACAGCGCAGGCCGATCACATCCTCAACAAAATCCACCAAGGCTCCAGTTGCTTGCGCGCGGTCCTCGTCGCTGCCTTGGGGACCTCCGCTTATCCTTAAATACGCTTTGCGACGTCCACGGTGCATCTTGCGTTCTTTCACCTTGGACACACGACCACCCCAGCTCCCCTGGCCTCCCTTCGGCTGTACCTTCAAGGACGCGCCGCGCAGCAGCTATGTTAGATCCCTTCCCAGCCGTTCCCCAGTGGGCCTCAAAGGCGACGGTGCCGCTGGCGGATTATTTCGCACTGCCTACACTCCCGCTACACATTCATGAGGTGATCGGCGCCGCTCTCTTCTACTACTTCGTCCAGACTCGAGTGTCGCCATGGTTGTCCCCCAAACTCTCACCCAAGCACTATCCGAACCTCAACCCAAGGACGAAGCTGAACTGGGATGTGCATGTGGTATCACTCGTGCAGTCAGTTCTGGTCTGCGCTATAGCTGTGTACGTCATGCTCTATGATGACGAGAGGAGGAATATGAATACGGAGGAGAGGGTTTGGGGATACACTGGCGGTACCGGCTTGGTAGAAGCCATGGGACTCGGATACTTTGTATACGATCTGTGGATCACCGTGCAGAACATCGGTATGTTCGGTATTGGCATGCTGTTCCATGCCATCTCTGCCTTGACCGTCTTCAGCTTTGGCTTCGTACGTTACACTCGTTTCCCTTTTTTTTTGGCGATGAATGACGATTGCATAGAGACCATTTGTGAACTACTATGCGCCGGACTTCATCCTTTACGAGCTTTCTTCGCCCTTTCTCAACATTCACTGGTTCTGCGATAAGCTTGACATGACCGGGTCGACCGTCCAGCTCATCAATGGCATATTTCTCATCACAACATTCATAAGCTGCCGCCTCGTCTGGGGCACCTATGCCAGCTACCGCGTCTTCCGAGATGTGATCGCAGCCTACAGGGGAACGATACCCGCCACTGAAGGAGCTAGTAGCCTGGAGCTTATGCGCTACGCTGGCAAGAAGGAGGCGCCGCTGTGGTTATGCTTTACGTACGCTGCCAGTAACGTTACCCTCAATTCTCTGAACTGGTATTGGATCAACAAAATGATCGCCACGATCAGAAAGAGATTTGATCCTCCCTTCGGCACAAGGAAACCGGAGGAAAAACCGAAGGCCGACTACGATGTTGCTAGAGGCGTATATGCTGATGGCACAAAGACAGTCGAGGTGGATGCTACGCTTAGAAGACGTCCGACGGTACAGAGGAACCTCACAGAACTTCCTGTAGCATAGAGCATAACATGTGAAGGAAATCATCTGGATTAAGAGTCTAGAAGTGTCTGAGAAGCATATAGTCTTATGGTAGGCATGTTAAACTTATTTGCTGTTCAAGCGCGCTGAAGGTTCGGGAATAATGTTCGCTCTATTTGTGATTGAATATAAATTGAATTACAGAAGAATCCATTGTGATACAAGCTTCATTCTACGTCCCATTGGAAAATTCACGGGAATGGTTAGAATCATTTTCGCAAGTTGCAGCGACTGCGTAGAACGGACCGAGAAGACGGACATTTTTGCGCTGCTTAAGCTCCACCATCGTCTGAATAGCCGAAGTTTTCGCGAACATTGTATACGCAAGATTTCTGGATGCGCTCAATACCCTAGCATCCAGACGATTTGTTCAAAGGCAATGTCAGCATGGATTTGTGAGGATGGCCGGGAGCTTTTATGCCGAAATCGTGTATGTGATCCTGCCAATGCAATTAAGAAGCCATAGCTCCATGTCCACAAACGACGCACTAGTACGTTAATTCATCCCCAGGTCAAGACTAAGTTCGACCCATGTTTCGTGTCTTTTGTCCACCTTTGCCGAAAGCATCACCTTGTTCCTGCTCGTTTGACTGGTATTACGTCTCGAGTAATCAAATTGTATCCCTCCATATCTTAGCATCCTTGTCAGGAGCTGGTTTCAACGTTCTCTTCATGGTTTGATTGATCAAGAATATACCGGTTTTGGTGAGAATCTATTATTATGGCGGTTTTGGTGAGAATCTATTATTATGAGGTTCTGGTTGTGCGGCGGGCCTGTAACAGATGCATTATTGTCCTTAGGTATGTTTGCGAATAATATCCATGCCTCCGCCGAGCTGTTTGTGTCTAGGAGACATGCTATAGCTTCGAAGATGAGGACCTTTCTCAACCAAGAACTCTCCATTGCGACACTCAACTGATGTCTGATGCCCGAGATGACCGCAACTCATTGTATTAAGTCATCCGTTAAGCTTTGTTGCATTGTCACCGAGCATTCTTGCAACAACTTGGGCCTCCTGGCACAAATTTCCAGCAATTTTGAGATGGTATAATATCTCGGCTAGCTCAATGGTGTGTTCTGATTTCGCTTGTGGTTCAACTCGAAGCATCAGATATTCGAGCTGCGACACAACAGTATGAAGGATGCTGTTAAAACGCACATGTGCAGGCCTAGGGTCTTCTACTGACGGAACCTCCCATAATTCGCTCTTTATGGTACCCTTGGAATTAGATGCTAGAGCTTTTGTGATAGCAGGAAATTTCTTCTTGCCAGATCCAGCTGAAGAGGTATCGTGCACTGCTTGAGGTTTCGACCGTGACATCACACCTTGTGGTGACGTGGTGACAGCTGGTGGCAGCTTCTGAGGTAGATGTGTGATATTTGGAGGAGGAGGAGGAGGCCGTGGTTGGGTGTCATAGACCATAGCATATGGAAGCGGCCGGTGCTGATCAAATGGAGTTAATTTCTGCGCACAATGTGGCATAGTGATCACTACTCGTTCGCCAATGCCACAAATAGAGGGTGCTGGGGGCACCACGTCTATCTTCTGAGACCCTGCGGATTGTGTTTGATTTTGTCCCATCAAATGAGGGTGGCAGGTGCCAGATACACTATTTGAGCAATTCAAATCATGAGGAAAGAAATGGTCGGGCAAGTTCTGCTGTGCAGAAATACCAGCTTCACTCATCTGGAAAGGCTGCTGATGTTCAGCTTGTTTCTCAGTAACGCGAGTAGTAAAATCGTTGCCGTTATGAAATTGTACCGATCTGTCTTGGGTTTGATTGCGAGGTCCATGAATTTCATTGCATGACAACAAATGACGGTTGCTGCGATGTGGAGTGATGGGATTATCAGCACGAACTGGTCTGCGCTCATGAGACTTGCTGTCCTTTTCACAATCGCTCTTATCTCTACCAGGCTTGCATGTATACATTTTGATATGATAATTCTCGGTCGTGTGCTCGTTTGGTTGAGCGAGTGGCGGCGGAGGACGGTTGACGTCAGACTTCTTAAATCTGCTGTAGCTCTTCCTTTTGCTTCTTCCTGGGCCGTTACCGTCTCCAGAAAAGTTGTTTTGCACATTTCGTGATTCACGTGGAATACCGTATGGTTGAACTCTTTGGACATCTTGTGTGCTGGCTATGACCTTGATGTTTTCTCGAGCCTGAATTTCGAAGGACTGGGTGTCATTTCCGTTGACCTCGTCAAAATTCTTCGCGAGAATGGTGCCAGGTGTACTATTTTCTCTCTGATTATAAGGCATTTCGCGTGTTCTAGGATTGTGAATGGAAGTCAGCGACTTGCTTGACATATCAGGGCATGAAAGAGAACCCTATACAAATGTAGCGCACCTCAAGTCCTGGCAGGCTTATAGAGGAAGTATGTAGCCGACTTCCTAGCGTTACAAGGCTTGCGTTTTAGGCTGCTAGTTGGTGAGCAGTTGCAAAAGCTTAACCAACTTTCATTGAATCTTCGATTCGGTGCAGTTAAGTAATCAACCTGTTTTCAACGAAGTCAGCCAAATGTCAGATGAGCAGTTCAAAATTGAATTTGAACAGAGCCAGTCGCGGAAATTAAGTTTGGTGAGTTACGGGGTCCATGAGAATGTACTTATGGTGTTGCACGGGCAACCGACGGGTAGATGAAATGAGCGCAAACGCATTATGGGTGACTAACTACCGAGCGTTGGTAACTTAAACAAGATATTTCCGGGTGTCGAAATGATCCCGAATGCCTGCTGCTGACTAACTGAAAACGTCGATGAGCCTTTGGTGGCAGATCATATTGATAAAGAGCAGCTCGAGTCAACTTGTTGGACAAGAGCGATCCTAGAGGTTAGGATAGAAGAATTGAATCGCCTTCATCATCCCTTTTCAGAAGACATCTCGACTGCTTGTTTCAAGTCCACCCAAACGGAGGTCGCCTGATAGAAGATGTTCAATCACTGAATCCTCCAAACTCTTCATCCTTAGCATTTGATTGCCGAACCTGCGCAATCATCTTCTGAAGCTCCTCTTTATCTTTAATTTCCTGCTCAGTCATTTTCTTTGCCCTCTCCGCTTCTTTTCTTGCGTGTCTCTTCTCTCTTTTCACTTCCCTCGCCGCCTTCTGCTCTTTCTTCGCACTCCAAGCCTCCGTTTTCTGCCTTTTGTTGTCTTGCGTCGGCTTTTCTACTCCATGTGCTACTGCCTCAAGTTGTTCTAGCCTATGCTTTTCTCGCTGTTTATCTTTATATCCATAAGTTTCAAAGTTGATATCTAGACCTAATCGCCTGTCGCCTTGCCACTTCTTCAGTTCTGGCATGGATGGTAACCGTAGCAGACCCCATGCACTGGCCAGAGCCGCCCAGTCTAGATCGGCAACTCGGAATATACTGCTTGCCTGATGTTTGCTGTATGCTTTGACCCAGCTTGGGAAAGCTCGCTGAGCGAGATCATGGAGTGCTCTGTCCTCAAGCACCATCTTTCTAATCATGCCCGTAGCGTTCTGGGCTTCTTCTTCGGTCACACTTATTTGTGGCTCAGTTAGGAGTTGCACGGGTGTCTTTCTCACTCGCAAGAAGTCGACGTATTCCTCTTGTCTTCCAGGGGTCAGCATAATGACTGCAAGACCCTTCCTGCCAGCTCTACCTGCGCGGCCACATCGATGCAGAAAATCCTTTGGATCAGTGGGTGGATCTAATTGAATGATTAAATCAACTGCGGCAATATCAAGTCCTCTTGCTGCGACTTCCGTTGTGAGTAGGAGTGAGGACTCTATTGAGTTAACAAAGCGAGAAAAATTCTTCTCTCGAACGTTAGGCTGATGCTTTCCATGAAGAGGTATAACGGTCGTCTTCGGGAGAAGCAAGCGCAGTACGTGTTGTAGATAATCCACTGTTGCGCCTGTGGACACAAAAGCGATTGTCTTTTGCGGATGTAAACGATCGATCAAATGTGACATGGCTGGTAGTTTATGCGTCGGTTGTGTAAGGAGGTAGCTCATCTGCAGACTGACGGGTGTTCGCTGATCTCCTTTTACTTTAACGTGGATTCGCACAGGGTTACGAAGACCAACTCGAACGAGCTGTTCGACAGCTTCACTCATACTGGCACTGAACAGACCTGTCCTGCGCTGCTTTGGTAATCTCTGAAGGATCTTCTGAAGTTCGTCTTTGAATCCCAGATCTAGCAAACGATCGGCTTCGTCCAAGACTAGTACCTCGAAAGAAGATTGAGGACAGTGCACATAAGGCGATGAGAGAAGTTCTAACAGCCTGCCAGGAGTAGCTACGAGGAGGTTCGGAGAAGTCTTCAAGAAAGTGCTCAAATCCTGCGCTGGAGTTGTTTTGCCTCCAAGCAGAAGCTGAGGAACTACCTTAAGCTCCTTTGGATCAATACTTTTAGTTTCTCCAGTCTCCTGGTCAGGAGGTTTTAGAGCTGCTGCCGAGGGTGGGTGAAATTGGAGCAGCCCTTGTAGAACTGTGTATATCTGCTGTCCAAGTTCTCTGGTCACAAGTCAATAATATACAACTTCAGAATACATGCTGACCAACCTCGTCGGTGATATCACAATGGCCCCAACGTGATGTCGTTTGATAGGATCGGATAATCTGAGCAACTTCTCCACCACTGGGATCAGAAAGGCAAGCGTCTTTCCGCTACCCGTAACAGCCTTTTCTGCAGGTCAGAAAGCAGCACGTGTTATAGTGAAGCAGGACTTGCCTCCACAACAACATCCTTGTTGCCCATGAAGAGGGGGATGCAGTTCGCCTGCACAGGCGTCATCTTCTGAAAGCCCATGCTCGAGATAGCATCGAGAACCCATTCTGACAGCGGCGGCGTCAGCGCATCCCACGCTCTTGTGACCTCCTTGCGCTCCGGCGCCATTGGAATGCACGCATTCACAATGAAGAGCAATGGGGCAGCCTCTAACAAAAAAAATTTCACACAATGATTTTTTCAAGGATTGTCTAGGACGTTCAGAAAAGTTTCTGGTGATTCAATCTGTCGACCAATCAGAGGCCTGCATGCCTGGCAATTGCGCATGCGATCGCGAACCAAGAATTGGTTCTTCTGCTCCCGGAACCTCCGAAAGTTGAGAACGACGTACATTTCTTAGCCTCGTTGTACTCTGTGATAAGGATGACACGTACTTCGTGGTTTCGCATTCGATCAAGTGAATCGACCTAATCCCTCACTTTAACCATTTCCGCCTTTCGCTCGATTTCTAACCTGCCGCATCGAAGCAACACCTGCACTAGTGACAGACTTCGACTCTCCTTCCCTCTCCCAAAGCCTCTTGAATTTTCTGTCGCGACCGGCGTGACAACTTTCAGCAATTTATTCACACTTATAGCATCATGTCGCACCTTCCGAGCACTCCGAGAGTAATCTCACCGTCGCCGACGGCGTCAGACATGGGCTCGAGGGACAGCTACTTTGGGCCGATAACACGATCGGTCACGCGGCGAAGTCGAGGTGCCACACCAGGCACCATAGCAGAGAATGCTAGGGAAAGCCCTGATCCGGAGACAAGAGCGAGGACACGAAGCCGAAGCCCGGTGTCACAGAGCACGGTGGCATCTTTGACTTCTTCTGGCAAGGCAACAGCTAGAAAGACTGCCAAAACAAAGACAGGGGGGATGAAAGAGTCGAATGGTCACCTCGCACCACCTGAGAACAGGAGTTACTGGCGTGAAATCAGTCGAAGTCCAAGTCCGCTGGGTCTGATACCTGTCCACCTTGAATTCAGGCAATTTGTACGTTCCGATGTAGACAGGACTTTGGTTTTCGATAGCTGATGGTCATTAGATACACCGACACGAAATTCCTCGTAAGGCATTACATGTCTCCATAGGCTTCCTGACCACATGGCTCTACACGCGGGGCTATCAGGTCGACCAAATACATCCCATTCTTCTCACGGCATTGATACCCATTGCTGCTTCAGACGTTCTTAGACATCGCGTCGCCTCGGCGAATAGACTGTACATCAAGCTTCTTGGTGCACTCATGCGTGAAACAGAAGTAGACGGCTACAACGGCGTGATCTGGTATTTACTTGGGGCTTGGGCTGTGCTGCGCTTTTGTCCGAAGGACATCGGCACAATGAGTGTGATACTTCTCAGTTGGTGCGACACTGCAGCCTCTACCTTTGGCCGCCTGTGGGGACGTTACACGCCACGAATTCGCAAGGGCAAGAGCCTGGCTGGTAGTCTTGCGGCGATGGTTGTTGGCGTTGCCACCGCCGCGTGGTTTTGGGGCTATGTGGCACCTAACTACGGCGCACTTAATGGATGGGACACTGGAAAGAACGCCTTTGCCTTTCAAGGGCAGTTAAGTCTTCCTTCAAGCGTTAAAGGCCTGTTGGGCTGGAAAGAGGATGAAGGGGTAATAACAGGTAGCTTAGCTCTTGGTGTTTTTAGTTTGTGGACTGGATTCGTTGCGAGTGCAAGTGAAGCTGTCGACCTATTTCATTGGGATGATAACCTAACGATACCTGTATTAAGTGCTGCGGGCCTATGGGGTTTCCTGAAAGTTTTCGGATCGGGTTAACGACATAACATGTAAGACAACCAACACAAGACTCCACTTAAATATGCACGTGCAGACATGCTTTCAACATCTGACGTCAAGGCTTTGCAAGATGTGAATTGTTTTCAGTCATACTAAGTGCATTTCGCTCATCTTGCGAAAGTCGTCTCTTTCGAGAGAACTCCCACTGCAAATCACGGCCAGTGCTTAGAAACGAAACGTCAAGAGGGAACGCGACATACTGACAAATGACTACCTCAACTTGTGATATGAAAGTCATGTTGTTGATCCCCGATTATCATTCTCAAGCGAAGTCTCAGCTGAAAGATGCAGGGGAATACGTCAAAGGAAAGGAAAAGAAAAAAATTGAAGAACTTAAATCTTTTACACTTAGTGACAAAACAGTCTATTTTCGGCGCCAACTTCTCACAGCAGGGAAAGAGGCATCGTACCCATTCATGCATTCGTTTTGCCATAAACCAAAAGCCACAATGCAGTGAGCGGCTCTATGTCTTCGTGTCGCGTTCAGTCTTTCATCAACGGAAAGATGGCATTCCACGGCGCTCCCGGAAACGAGCATTTCAACTCACGCACTGCCATTCTCCGCCACAGCAGGAGCGTTGACCTGCCCTCTGACACCTCCCTTGCCGCCAACCTCACGGGCTGTGACGGTGACGGCGAAGTCGGGCCTCACATCAATCTGGACCTCAACCTTAGCTCCCTTCTGGACACCCTTGACAGCAAGCTCAGCAATAGTCTTGCCAACGTGCCAGACTTTCTCTCTCTTCTCTTCGGGCTCTTCATCTTCATCGTCGTCGCTGTCGTCATCACTGTCGTCGTCGTCTTCATCCTTCTCACCATTCGTCTGAGGCTTCTCCACTTTCTCAATTTTAATATGTCTTAGACCCTCGACAAGCTTAACAAGCACATCACCACCTTCTCTTGGGGTTGCAACAACCACACTTCTCCGAACTGGCGTAGGTGTATCTGCTTCAATAATGGGCTGGAACTTGCCGTGCGATTCACTTTCTGAGATGCACATGACTCCCAACGCGTTCTTTAGGTGCGGGGTCACCGTTACCACGGGCTCACAGCTCTCTTCGATGTTCTCGGTATCGAAGTCGCCAATGAGGCTTGCCTGCACAGCAGCACCACGGGCCGCAAGCTCTGAGGGATTGATTGCGTCCGACTTAGTGGAAGGCGCCCATATCGTGGCCTTTTCGTTGAAGAGAGTATTCATGTTCGCGGCGATCCTTGGAGTATGTGACAAACCGCCGGATAGGATAACATCAGTGATGTCTAGAGGATCTAGCTCAGCTTTCTCAATCGTGTGTCGTATTAGCCTGTCAATAGCCTCGAACACTGGTCGTCCGAGCATCTCGTATCTCGTCCTATTGATTGTGCAAGTGAAATCATTGCCACTTGCTAGTGATTCTACGCTGAAGGAAGCCGAATTACCCAGGCTCAATGCCTTCTTGACAGCCTCGGACTCGAGTCTAAGCTTAGCCAGAGATCGATCATTGTTTCGAGGGTCGTCAGCGTTCTTGAACTTCTTCAAGAATTCCTTGGCAAAATAGTCCATGAGCTTTTCGTCAAGTTTTGAACCACTAACATCGAAGTCGTGAGAGGTGGCCAGCACGGTGTAGATACCGCCTCTTGAGGCAATCACAGCGACGTCTGACCGTATACCGCCCAAATCCGCTACCAAGATCACTTTGTCCGCCTGGCTTGCACCAGGTCGTGCATCATAGGCAAGCACAGCCGCAACAGGCTCTCCAATAAACTGAAGCACCTCAATTCCGGCTTCCGCTGCAGCCTTTTTCAATGCGGTCTTCTGGGCGTCGCTGAAGTTGGTCGGTACAGTAATAACAGCAGCATTGACGTCCTTGCCCAGAAAGTCCGAGGCCGAAATCTTCAACCGTCGCAAGTGTCGTGTTGTAATTTCGGAGACACTCACTTGAGAAGGGCCACCCTCTTCTTTGTCCTGTATCGAGAAAGCTACTGTTCCATTGTATTCGATTGGATGAGCAGACTGGTGACACGGCGTTGGGTCTATTGATTTAAAACTGTGCGTCGTGTAAGATCGTGCACTGATAACAAAATAGCACAGTGGGGAGCATTGCTGTTGTACTTACTCTTGTCCTAAGAAGTCTCTAAAGTAAGCAACCGTGTTCTTCGAGTTCCGAATGAGCTGGGCCTTTGCCTGAGTGCCTTGAAATTCCTCGCCGTCGACATAAGACAGAATGCTGGGGATCTGACGATCTGAAAGACTAGGTCAACCATAATTCTCGTCAGGTATCACCCTGAACAACACATACCGCCTTCTTCGTTTGCAATAACCTCAGCTTTACCTTCCTGTTTGACCGTTAGAAACACGCCAGTCTGCTCTCAGTCCTCGCGACTACAAACAGGATCGACCCTCGCAATGGAGGAGTAGGAATTGCCGAAGGATATACCAATCGCGACACGCGGGGAAGCCTCCTCTTCACTCATTTTTGCAGATTGCAACGCTAAAAAACCCTTTTCTTGAAAGTCTTCGTCTTATGTGCGCAACAACCAAAGATTTCTTCAGCTCGATCTCCAGAGATGGGGTTTTCGAAACGTATTTACTGACCAGGCGAAAAAAAAGTTGGTACCTCCGAAAATAGCACGATTTCGAAAGCCAGGGTCTGCTGAAGCAAGTCTTGGCATCAAGCCAAAGAACACACCTTGTCAAAGAGCTGTAGTATGCATAGCTACATAGCAACAACTCTAATAACCCAGCGTATGCCTCTGAAATCACGAATTTACGGCTGCAAAAGTTTCGCATATCAAAGTTGAGCTCCATTGCTGACGGTATCTATCCTTTGCAGCCCCAAGAACGTTTACCATATTATGTTCTACATCTCATTTCTTGAGCTTTGTTTTCACAAATGCCGTTTTAAGAACGTCATTAAAATGTTCTGTTGATGCCGACGTAGTTCAATCTTCTGTGGGTAAGCTCCGGGGATAGGAGTAAGCCAATGCTTGACTTTTGTTGTATCACGCCATTGTGGAGCAGCCAGACCATCTACTCGAGCGGAAGGTCGACAGGCAGGACAAACTTTGAGCATATTGGGCGTGGTAAGAAATTTACAGATATTTTCCTCTGGAGTCCAAAGCAGCAGACTTTAAATGAAGATAGCAAAAGATCAGAGGGCTTAGCGACGCGTAAAAGTAGTGTACTATCCTATAGCTGGTACAGGCTAAGAAGAATGACTAATATGTCTACGTGAAAACGTCAAGGGACTAAGGACCGTAATGTTGGTGTTCAGCTTGTTAGAGTAGGAATAAGATTCCATGCACAAGCACTCGCCCAGAACAGACTTTGACCAGCGCAGTCCGTACGGCTTCGATTCAACTCCATCCTTGATGCTCGTCCGTCTTACGGAGGCCCCACGATGCCACCACCTGTGACCTTCAGCTCAAACCGAGAACGTCGTTGCCAAGGGTCAGCTCAGATGAAACTTTTGACGTCCGGAGGGAGTCACGTGTGTCGTGTTCTTGTTGATCGCTTGACCTTGTTGCTTCGGGGCCTCTCGTCGTGTCGCGACAAAGTCGGTCACGCTGCTATGCTGGCGAGAATACTCTAAGGGGTTGTGCAGCTACTGGTTCAGCTCGACTTTTTCAGGCTGTATATCCAGCGGTGTAGGGATCGAGAGTGCGTGTCGATAGCCCTCTAAAGCGAAGGCTGGCATGCATTTCTCCCTCGTTTCCTGCCTCCTTTGAGGACAGACCTTTCACCGGACTTTGCCATTGCGCAACATACCGCAAAAGCAACTCGTGTGATTAGAGCGTTGGCGCCCACATGATGGTTTCGCAGGGTCCAGATGCAGACGGGCGGGTGACGGGCAGCTGAATGTGTCGGTGGCCCGTGCAGACGGCCTCCCTCAGCCGTCGACCACCAGTAGCATAGAAAAGGCGGTGGTTTTGCGAGATTTTCTCGGCTGCGGCCCTTCCAAAGACGTCCCCAAGCGCCGAAAAGCAGTCTTCACGGATCTGGCTCGCCGTAGTCCTAGAATCGCAGGTCCTGCAAGGTCCGTCAATCACATTTCCCATCGCCATGGGTGCTCCCTAGGCGATCGCCATGAAATCTCGGGCAGACTAACCAACGTGCTCCAGTAAACCAGGGGGAATCGCTGTCGGCTCGTCAATCAATCTCCAATTCAGCCAATCCGCGTCGCGCATGCCGGAACGCACAACTGAGAGACACCAAGCAGCCGAGCCTCCATTTCTTGTACGTCTATCACGTATTCCGCGTGTATTCTTGGGGAGGACATCGAGTACATATCAAAGATGCTTGCCGCGGTTTCCTGTAGCTCCTTGCACCCCTCATCGCTCTTCGCATGCCTTCTAAGTTTCTGGACCATCTTTTTTTCCTTCGTATTTTTCCTCAAATCGCTCGTCCTAGTCTGCCTCATGCTCTCATGCTAGTCAGCTCGATGTCTCTCGTTGCTGGTAGGGTGCTCATCTGGTCTGCTTGAGTGACCAAGTGCGCGTGCGCTTTTGTCTTGCGACCCGATCAGCCCATTTTCTCATTTCTTTGGCAGAGCTGCCGTCATATTCTTATTTCATAAGCGTAACGTTTGCCAACCATGCGGCTATGCAGAGCATCTTTCGCCATGGCTGCAGTGCTGCAGTGTCTGACATCTTGTCTGACTTGCTTGAAGGGAGTCAAGGCAACGCCAATCAAACGTGCTCCCCCTTCCGTTGTGCAGCAGTCAAACGCTCCACCAGGTGTGCCTGAGTACGTGATAAAATATGGTATAGTCCCCACAAAGTGTCATTGAACACAGTAAATGGCACTAACTAGGCTACAGCACCTTTAGTGTATATGGATCCAACTGAGAAATACATGCCGGCGGACCTTGCCACCCATCTCGCCCACTGCACTCCAATGGGAAACAACCGTGCTGCGTTGGCAAATCTGCCTTCGCCACTAACCCTCGACAATCTTGACTTGCTGAACGCATTCAGTTCGGACAAGGGTAAAAGCGTGTATCTGACGTCAAATGACGACTTTACAAAAAACCCGCCGTGGATATTGGGCACAACACCCGATGCAAATGGCAAGACTGAGAACGCAATCAGCTCGGTCGTAATTGTTGCGGATAAGGGCAACGGCCTGGTCGACGCGTTCTACTTCTATTTCAACTCGTTTGACGATGGCGGAATTGTTCTGGATCAGAACCTTGGCAACCACGTCGGAGACTGGGAGCATAACATGGTTCGATTCCAGAACGGAGTGCCACAGGCTATCTGGTTCAGTCAACATTCAGGAGGGCAGTCCTTCACGTACAAGGCAGTCCAGAAGGACGCTGCGGGACTGAGGCCTATCGACTTCTCCGCGAATGGTTCTCACGCTAACTACGGCCTTGCTGGCGATCACGATCACACAATTGCCACCATCATCCCCGGCTTGAACCTGCCTGGCGACGGCCTGATCACCGATCACACAGGGTACGGCGCATTGTGGGACCCGATCAAGTCTGCGTACTGGTATTCCTATACTGGGCCGACCGGCAGCACAAAGGACAGCTCCCCAACGCGATTCGATTCCCAAGTTGGAACTTTCACCGCTTACGACAATGCAACGAGTCCTGTCGGTTGGCTGTATTTTCAAGGACGCTGGGGCGATCAGCAGCTACCCGACAGCGATCCGAGGCAGAAGTCGTTCTTCGGACAGTACAAATACACGACCGGACCAAATGGACCGGCCTACAAGAATCTTGTCAGGAAGAACGTCTGGCCCGGAGGAACAGGCGTATTGTCGCCTGTGCTTGTTCCGTGATGGACTCCCAACGTGTAAAACGAGAAGAGTGTAATGTCTGATGAAGGTAGTCTCGTAAATAATAATGCCCATAATTGTCTGATGAACCGTTATCCCTGGCTACGGAATTTGCCGCTAGCTGAGTGAGTTTTCCTCAACAGGTTTACGTCGAATCAGGTGCATGGTAAGGGCCAAGCGACGGAGGCCGGGTAACCGCTATATTGGATATGATGCTGCCTCAATTATATTGACATTGAAGAAGTTGGCATTTGTTCTTCTTCTAATCGTTCTTTGTATTTTGTTTCATGAGTATAAGTTTTACTCTGATTGGTCAGCTGGCTGAAGCAACCGGGGCCCATGCCGCAATGGCTGCTTCGGCTGTATTCCTCTTCGGACCGGAGATGTCCTAAGCATGATCTCTTGCAATACCAAACACACGCAGCGGGACTACATCAGAGCACTTTGATCTTCCTTGTCGTTTGTGTGATGCCGGCGTGACGAGGTAGCATTGCTCACGTCCTTTCTTACACGCTGTGTCTAGCCTCGAAGAGTCTCAACCAGCCCCCTCCTCGCTTGTGCAAAACTGTCTTTGGTCCTGGGGCGGCTCAGTTTTTTGAAGATGATTTTTACTGCTTTATTTTTGGTCCTGGGACCGGCTGCTCTGCTGTATCTGTGGCTGGTCAACAAAGCGATCCTTAGGGTACCGAAGGAGGTACGGGAAATCTCACCTCGACGATGGACAAAGAAGGAGATAGCAGAAACCTACGAACGGATCGAACGGAATCCAATCGACTTTACGCCGCATCTGCCGCCGAAGCTGGACAGGAGGTACATCGTTGTCGGCAGCTCAGGTGTGTGACATTGCGTTCTTGATTTGAGACTCTCTGACTCCTAAGAAGGTCTTGTTGGCGGGTATATGGTGCTCCACCTGCTACAGCGCGGCCAGTCGCCTGAAAGCATTCGCATGGTCGACTTTGTCCCGCCGAAACGTCTGGACGTGCTGCGCGCAACAAAGTCGGTGGAATTCGTCCAGGCCGACATCACCTCGGAAGACTCTACGATGGCAGCCTTCGGTAGGCCGTGGCCCAAGTCGGTCGCAGACCTGCCGCTTACGGTGCTTCACACGGCTGCGGTCATCAACTTCACCGATCGCGCACGCACGCTCCTGCCCAAAGTCACAAAAGTCAATCTCACGGGGACGGCGAACGTGCTGAGCGCGGCGAAGCGAGCAGGCGCCGACATTTTCCTCGCGACGTCGTCGGCCTCGATTGCGATCAAGCCGGTCGGCTTCTGGATTTGGCCGTGGCAGCGTCACCCGAAGAACATGTTTCAATTCTACGGCGAAGACGACGCCTATGCTCCTCTCAGGGACCATTTCGACTACTTTGGGAACTACGCCGTTTCAAAGGCACTTGCGGAAAAGCTGGTGATGGATGCCAACTCCGACACGTTCAAGACCGGCTGCATCCGGCCGGCAAATGGCGTGTATGGCACAAGATACGATCACACGGTCGGCACGTATTTGACCCGACGCGATGTCCCCACGTACATGTACCCGCTTCGCATTGGGATTGAAGATGGTGCTAACCCTTCTTTAGCTGGGTGCCGCACATTGTTCAGAACTTTGTGCACGCAGAGCACGTTTCACTCGCCCATTTTGACTACGAACGAGCCCTTCTAACAGCCGGCAACAAAGTCGGCGGGAGATCCTTCGTGGTCACAGACCCGAACCCGCCGATCACATTTTCAGATATCTACACGGTTCTGTCAACGACGTCCGTCACCGGATTCAAGGCTACGTATATACCGCCCATCTTTCTCCTTGTCATTTCCTATCCAATTGAGCTATACTATCTCCTGAAAGCCTTTTTCCCCATTTTGAATCGCGTCCTGCCCGAACTGCCATTCGAGATGGGTCTGATGCAGCCCACGCTTTTCTCCATCAGCTGCGCCCACGTGATAGCTACAGATGCCGCGGCAAAGAAAAGTATTGCAGAAGGTGGCATCGGGTACAAGGGTGTGTGTTCGACGCTGGAGGGCATGTGCATGGAGGTTTACCTATGGAACAAGGAGCACAGGGAAGAAAACCAGCAGCAAAGTGTCGACGCTCAAATCAGAGAGGAGATACGGAATATGGCAACTGTTCCTGCAGCAATGGGTGGTGGCTGACGGGTGCAGATGGTGGTCGCGAGGTGTGCATTTCCGTCGCGCGAGAGAAATTTTTGGTACTGGTAGATAGACGAACGTGTGTGTGCGTTGTCGTCCACGGCCCAAAAATAGCCGCAGGTCTAATAAGAGTGGACCAGACGACGATTTGTCTGGCATGTCTCCTTTGGCCCTCTGCCGGGCGCAGCTGTTCAATAAAGCAGATATCACACAGGGCCCAAGACCCGTGAGGCATGCGTCGAACGGACACATGGCCCCTATGTGTTTTGCATGCGTCGCCAAATCGGCTGCAGAAGGCTAAACTTATGACATCGGCTGGCTGGATAGAGGGATGTGCGCCGCCGAGAATTGGGCGATCATCCGCGCGTGGGCCAATCCAGTCTTGCTGCGTACCGCACCGCATATACGATGCTTGCGTCTCGGCCCAGCGTTTGGTAACGCAGCCGATAAAATTATGGGATGCGCCATATTCTTACTGCCCGCTGAGAAAGTCGGTCAGCATTCACGGGCTGCGTTGTTGAGCAGTGCGTGCACAGTTGAAGCCACGACCTCTGGGCCAGATTCAATCTGGGGTCGGGTCCCCCCACGCGACGCTGACCGAGTGCAGATAGGGGGGCGAAGGTTACGATGGGGTAATTGTATCTGGAAAGGCGGAGAGACGGCCAGCATGGTGACGTGCCTTTGAGGAGGTTGGCTCCCTTGTCCCTGCTGATGTTGACTGTGCTGGCAACCAGGCCGGTGGGGTTGCTCGAAACCGCTGGACGACGAGCGCGCCGTGCTGGCTGTTCACTGCTTTGCTCAGCCTTTGCTTGATCCGCCAGGCTGAACAGGTACCGGCACAGGATGTGGTGTGGAGTGTGGTGCGCCCGGCCCGGCCGCGTTATTGGTAGAAGCACGGCAACTTGACGCCGCCCGTGTTCGTTCACGTCCCGTTTCTTTTTCTTTTTCTCTCGACGTTCCCAACCACCTGGGCGGACAGCTTGGGAGCCTCAAGTTGGCCCGCGTCGAACCACCTCTGCTGCTCGCGGACGAGCCTTGTCACTCCGGGTTCTCCGCAGGCTCGTCGTGGTGTACGTCAGTCACGCGACAGCATCCGCCAGGCATGTCTGCAGCAAGGGCACCGGTGTTGTGCATATTGCATCGAACAAACACGTAAGAGACTCGTCGGCTTGGTCCCAAAGAGATCCCAGATGGATGAAGTGATCTGCCTGGGGCGTGCCGACCAACGTCGCCAGAGCGCCCTTCCCCACATGCTTTGCTTTTCCGAACCCGCCTCCTGCAGAAGCGCAGAAAAAAGCCAACTCTTTCGCTGCACGCACACGCACTGATCATGACCCAGTGCTCGTGGCTCTGCGCTTGTCGCCATGTCCAAGGCTAGAATTGCCGAATTGTCGCTGCTTGATGGAGTTTAGACCGCGTGTGCTTGTGGAAAATCCCTTCACCAGACCACCTCGATTTCTGATTCGTCTGACAATTTTTCCTTCCCACATGATGCCCACTCACTCCCTTCTCCGCAAATAGCCAAGTTTTCGTACGGGTGAGCCTTTTCGCCATCTCGCTTCTTTGCAGTCTAGCTGGGCGGGATTGGTGAGCCATATATTAACTAGATCAAGAGACGGTTTCCGCGGCTCGAGATCCAAATCCACTTTTCGGGCCCTTTCCTATGGCTTCGCAACCTCACCTGCTCATCCGCTGTCGCTGCTACTCTTTGAACTCTACCGTGGACTGAAGCGCTTGCCCCTCCCCGAAGTCGCCGGGCTCAAACTTCCCGTTTATGATTTATCATAGTTCCTGACCTCTACCAAAATCATGTCGTCGGTGAAGCTGCTGGCTCGGCTGCTGCCGACGCCACCAGCAGTATCAAGAGCGCGGAATTCGTACCGTTGGCGACACGCGAGCACGTTCACGCGAGCGGCCAACTCAACCTCGTTTTGGACGTCCGGGCGTGTCTTGCTCCTGACGGCCTTCACAGCCTCGTTGACCTACGTTTATGGCGTGCACGACGCTGGCTCTCTCGGTCCCGTTTCCGCAGCGCTGCGTTCGAAGGCCCCAAAGTATGGCACGAAGAAAGACATGGAGGCAGCAATCGCCGAGCTGAGGAATGAACTCGGTGACGATGCCGTGTCAACAGACGACGAGGATCTGCGCATGCACGGCTACTCAGAATGGTCGTCCATCAACATCGATCAATTACCTGTCGCGGTGGCGTATCCAAAGAGCACTGAAGAAGTCTCCAAGATCGCCAAAGTGTGTTTCAAGTACAAGATGCCCATGATTCCATATTCAGGAGGTTCGAGCCTCGAGGCCAACTTTTCCGCGCCGTACGGTGGGATGAGCATCGACTTCAGTCACATGGACAAGATAATCGCTCTGCACGAGGACGATATGGATGTTGTCGTCCAGCCTTCGGTGCCGTGGATGAGCCTGAATGATCAAATCAAACACTCCGGCCTGTTCTTCCCAGTTGACCCGGGTCCGTCCGCCAGGATCGGAGGCATGGTGGGAACGAGCTGCAGGTGAGCACGCACCTTTCACAAGTTCCAAAACCGCCCAGCTGACTTTAGCCTACAGTGGCACCAACGCCGTGCGCTACGGTACCATGAAAGATTGGGTCATCAATCTCACTGTAGTACTTGCTGACGGCACTATTGTCAAGACCCGAAGACGACCAAGAAAGACGTCTGCGGGATACAACTTGACAAACTTGTTCGTAGGATCCGAAGGCACGCTAGGCTTGGTCACGGAGATCACGCTGAAGCTTACAGTTATCCCGCAAGAAACGAGCGTTGCAGTAGTCACGTTCCCAACGATTCGTGATGCTGCAGCTGCCGCATCCAAAATCATGCGCGCTGGAGTGCCAGTGGCGGCAATGGAAATTATGGACGAAGTGCAAATGAGCGTCATCAACAGGACGCAAGCTACAAAAAAGACGTGGAAGGAGGTTCCAACCATGTTCTTCAAGTGTGTACTCTTCAAGCTGCACCACACACGGAATGTAACAACCTACTAACTTGGAGGCAGATTTTCTGGAACGAGAGCGGGAGTCAAAGAAAGCATTTCACTAGTGAAGAACATAGCGAAACAACATCACGCAGGCAATTTTGAATTTGCTAGAAGCCCTGAAGACCAGCACACCTTATGGTCCGCTCGAAAAGAAGCATTGTGGAGTATGCTTGCACTGCGAAAGGAAGGGGAGGACGTCTGGTCGACGGATGTTGCCGTGCCACTATCTCGCCTTCCAGATATAATAGGTACGGCTTTCTCTTTTTAACCAGATCTTATTGAACTAACACTTTCCAGAAATCTCAAAGAAAGAAATGGACGATCTGGGAATGTTTGCTAGCGTCCTTGGCCATATTGGTGACGGCAACTTCCATGAAAGTATTCTTTACGATCCCAAAAACCCGAAGCAGCGAGCCGCAGTTGAAAAGGTCGTTCACGACATGGTCGACCGTGCACTGGAGATGGAGGGTACGTGTACGGGTGAACACGGCGTTGGGCTTGGGAAGAAGCAGTCACTTATGAAGGAGCTGGGCCCTGAAACGATTGGCGTCATGCAGAGTATTAAGCAGTCGCTTGACCCGTACTGGCTGATGAATCCTGGGAAAATATTCTCTCATCCATCATCACGTGAAAAGTTCGGGCACTAGCACGTGCTCGCTATGGGAGGCTTTTATATCCGCGGAAAGGTTAAAAAAAATTCCTGGCGAGATTTCGCGTTGACATCGGTTGGAGGACATTTTGCATTCATTTTGCACTGCATCAGTCTGAAGCGCATCTGGGCGGCATCCTCTGGGTGCTTCAACGCACGTATTCCGACACAGCGATGTATTTGAAGCGTTCACCAAGCTTTTAGAAAAGCTGTCCTTTGCTTGGACATTTTTATTAAGATGCAGTGTGAAAGGTCTCCGCAGCCACGACTGTCTACCAAGTCTAGAATTGTGTTAATCCGATAATGGCCTTGTAACCAAACGTATGGACAACATTATACTACCTCTTTCGGATTTTTTTACAGCCCTACGCTCGGGGATTCTGCATTGGTCAAGTGATTCCTGCTTGTAAAAGCCGCATCTTGTGCCGATGTGCAAAGTCAGAGCAATTCCCCGGATGACAAAAAGTGCTGTCGCTTGGATTTGAACCACGAAAACGTCGGGTCAAAAAAGTTATCGAAGAATTTACTCCTCGTAAATGAACTTCCTGAGACGCGCAGCTTATCATAACCAGACGTTGTCGAGAATCAACTTTGGTAGTTAGTACTGTTGCGTTTGTCTATCCAACGAGCACTAAGTCCAGTCGCAAAAGATTAGCGTGGTAACGAAAGCGACAACCTTTTGAGATTCTTTTTCTTTCCTTCCTGTTAGATACCATAGTTATCTTGGACAGTTGCTTTCCCGTCGATCCGAGTACGAAAAAGCTAAACCAGATGGTCAGAGGCCACTGGCTACACAACAGCACGTCACGTGACGAATAAATCACGATGTTTTCTCGTATTCTGATTATATTTCTGGTTTGAGATCTACTTAAAGCTCAGATTATGTAGATGATAAATGTAGTGGAAAGAAACCTTTGACAATCAAAAGAACAGCGCCCACTTCAATTTTGTGCTCTCCAAGCTGCCTGATGTAGTTGATCGAAACTGCCAAGTTTTTTTTCTGCGAGCATTAGGCCATAAGGCTGTAAGGCAACTTCAGATCCACACATTGCCCACGAAATATTGCTCGAACTTTTTGCGACTCCCTTGACAGCGTCTCGAACAACTCTCGATTGCACAACCACAATCATGGGTCGCGGTCCAAAGAAGCATCAAAAGCGGTTGTCCGCTCCATCGCACTGGCTTTTGGACAAATTGTCCGGTGCCTATGCGCCAAAGGCCTCGCCAGGTCCTCACAAGCTTCGTGACTGCATGCCTCTGATCGTGTTCATCCGCAACCGCCTCAAGTACGCCCTGAACGGCCGCGAGGTCAAGCAGATCGTCATGCAGCGCCTTATCAAGGTTGACGGCAAGGTACGCGCACACTTGCTGTCGCTGTTTTGCTTGGTGTCTCCAGGTCGGAGTTGACGTGTTGCACAGGTCCGCACCGATCCAACTTTCCCCGCCGGTTTCCAGGACGTTATTAGCATCGAGAAGACCGGCGAGAACTTCCGTCTCGTCTATGACACCAAGGGACGCTTCGCCGTACACAGAATCACTGCCGAGGAGGCCGAGTACAAGCTCGGCAAGGTCCGTCGCGTGCAGCTGGGCAAAGGCGGCATCCCCTTCCTTGTGACGCATGATGCACGAACGTGAGTGTCATCTATCAGCCGTTGAGCAAGGCTTGGGCGATATCTGTAGGCGTGAATATCTAACGTAAGTTTGTGTAGGATCCGTTACCCAGACCCTAAGATTAAGGTCAACGACACCGTCAAGATCGACCTCGCAACGGGGAAGATCACTGACTTCATCGAATTCGACACCGGCGTCATTGTTATGGTGACGGGCGGTCGTAACCAGGGCCGTGTGGGTGTCATCACTCATCGCGAGCGTCACGATGGTGGCTTCAACATTGTGCACATCAAGGATGCTGTTGACAATGAATTTGCTACTCGTGAAAGCAACGTCTTTGTTATCGGTCGTGAGAAGCCATGGATCAGCCTGCCCAAGGGCAAGGGTGTCAAGGTATGTCGTGCGCATTTTATTTTCTTTTAGCGATGTGATCTAACGCTCTTGCAGCTCTCTATTGCCGAAGAACGTGACCGCCGCAGGGCTTACGCTGCTGCTCAGCACTAAAGCATTGCTACCGGCGTCTCGGGGAAAAGTCTCATCAAAATGGGCGTGGATTCATCAGCAAGTCGGTGATGCGACCTTGCATTGTGTGCTGCTACGAGTTTTAGGAATCATGTCGAAGTTGCTTACTACATAGATTAGTAAGCCAAAGACAATGAACGTTCAAGATGACCCTTGTGCACCAAACCAAACCTTTCGATTTTATTGTTTACATGAGCATTTCTACTTTTTGGCCTTTTCCAAAATTGCATCCAAACACCCCCCTGACCCTTGATCCTAGTCATCTTCGATGTCGTCATCCTCAAGCACCAGGCTTTCCATCTTATCTTTCACAGCGTCAGACTTGCTGACAGGTTTCTGTATAATAAACATCTTGCGCCTCACAGGACCAATTTCTTCACTAGGCTTGTCTGTGCTCCATTGTTCCTCGATGTCTGCGGTTGCGCTATCGGCATCGTCATCATCCCCATCCACCGTCGCGAACATGCCCATCCGCGTGACTTTGTCCATGTCCCGATTGATATCCTGCGTGTCCCGGAGCTTGTTGTACTTCCGCATTGTTGACATGTACGGCAAACGCTCGAGGAGTAATTCGTCCTTGGCCATCAAACCCCTTACCATAGCGGTCGCAGCATACATTTCGTCGTCCTGTTTGACATCCCTGCCTTGTTTTTTCTCTTCTTTGTACGCCGACGCGGAGTTACCGCCAAATCTGTTCAGACGCCAGGTTTCTACCGCACTCGGCGAGTAGCTATTTGATGATGATGCTGATGATGAAATCTTGCTGAGTTTCGAAAAGCCACGACTTCGCAACTTCGCGACGACGGTGCCCAGCGCCTGTTCGATCTCCTCCTGTCGTCTCCAGATGCGCATCGACGTGGGGTAAAACATTTGAAATGCAGCACTTCTGGAGCCGAAGCTCTTGCTATGCGTGTTTGCTTGAGGCGGCAGTATTCGCTTGACGGGATGGGGTAGGTTAAATAAGAGGCCGCGAACACTGGTCTGGAAGCTTATTTCGTCTTGTCGCAGGCTGTCGGTGCCAGTACCGGCGTAAGTCTGCGCCCGGCGATGCACGTTTGGACTGAAGCGATCGGGAGAGAGGATGTCCGCGTCCGAAAGAGAATCAATACACCCATTGACGTGGTCGAGAGTCTCTTCGCTGTCTAGGCCGCTACATGACAAGATGTAATTCTCGTGAAGTGCCGCAATAAAGGTTGCAATGTCTGTGCCTAATTCGTTAAGAAGAGTTTCTGTGTTTACTTCTGAGACTTTCGGTCGCGCGTGCTGGGGGAGATGATTCGGCGGTTGTGGTGGTGGTGTGTCAGTCGCCGGAGGTGTTTCTCTTTTGTTGTACACCACCTTGCCGACCGCGTGGAAGATGCCCAGGGTACTCTCCCGCTGCGTGACCATCTCGAGCGACTGCGCTTCCATCTTTGACATGGGTGCATCGACACCGCCGCGCTTTTGCTTCGTGAACGTGACTCTGCCACTCCATTCTGACGATTCATCTCCTCGTAAGCAAAGAAACTCTAACGACGAAATAGCGCTTCGTATGTCGCCAATCCCAGCTAGATGCTTGAGTACAGCCGGACCTGGCGCTCTTTTACGGCCTGATTTCTTTGACTCTTTTTGTAGGACCAAATCAAGTGCTTTTGTCATAAACGTAGGTGCTATGGGGTTGAATTCTATTACGGTAGTTGCTTGGTGACCGAGAATATCAGGGCCAAGCAGTCGATAAGCCGTGAAACTGTCCGCAGCCGCTGTGGATGTGGAGAGTAGAGACTCAGAGATTATCATTACGATAGGCACGATTGGTTTTGTGGTTGAAGCCTGTGATGTGAAGAATGAGCTTGCGGAAGGCATAGATGCCTCGAGGTATTGAAGGACGGCTGTTCGGAATGACTGCAAACCACTCGAAAACCTGGAGAATGTGTTGGGGAACTCTTCGATGAGCACGAGCTGTTTTCGATTAGATACTTGCTCGTTAGACTGTTGCACCGACGGAGACTGTGTAGTGTTGGAGGCAAAATCAAGTGTACCGAAGGTGCCAGTCCTTGCAACAAAGTCTTGGAATTGAGCCGACATGGAAACAAACCCCTCTTCAGACGAAGTGTTGCTGGTGCTCCATTCGCTAACATGTATTCCAAGCTCCTGAGACAACAGTTTCAACGTGACAGTCTTACCCGTACCCGCTCCACCCTTGAGAATCAAAAGTCGCTTCCGCTCTTGGCCAGCAATGACTCGCTGTAACCAGATCTTCACATCTTGAACTTTCTTCTTGTGCACTGCCAGCTCGTCCACCTCAGTGGGACCAAACCTCTCTGTCCACGGGCGAAGATCGACAGCAACTGTAGATCGCACGGCCTGGTCAGCTGTGGCCGCTCGCTTAAACATCCGGCTGCCTATCGGAATGCTGGTGCTTTCGTCCAACTCGTTAATTTTCCGCTTCTGCCGGACGGGGAGCGGGTAGTCGGAACCAAACTTGGTTTCGTCCAGAGAAGCCATTGCTTCGTCCAGCGAGTCGTCTTCGATATCCTCCTCTTCCTCCATTTGCCCAGCTTTGGATTCAGACCCCATTGTATGTCCGTTAATAGATGAGGAGGCTTGCTGACGTTGCGTTTGGGCACTGAAAAATGAGAATAAAGTTCGCTCCTTTGGCCTGGACTTCTGTGAGGGCGAAGGCGACGCCGCTGACTTCTGCGAGCCAGGACTGACAAGGACATCTTTACGGCTCTTGCGACTTTTAGGTGTGTTGACCTTGGCTGGTGATGCCTTGTGCGTTGCAGCAATTGGGCGTTGTGGTGATGTGCTGGTCGAAACAGCAGCCTTATTGAGGGTTAATTGCCCACTCTCTTCGTCGTCTGACGACAACACCACTGTCGTCTTCTTTTTCGCACGGGCCTTACCCATCCTCCTGCATACCCGGCTATCACCGGCGATATTGTGTTCGACTAGATCATGGCTGTGATAGGTGCTTGAGTCGCGCCTCTCGGCCTCCAAACAAGAGTCGCGGGCGCGATGTCACGTGCATGTTTTGCGATTGGTGTTATCATTCAATCCTGCTTTCCAAGTCCAAAAGCATTCCAACCACCGTATCCGACTGCACTGCGTTCTTAGCAATTCCAAAAAATTTCGACTTTTGCTTTCCCCGGCGTACTGCAAGTTCGTTCTTGTGCAATGCTGTAATCGAGCCCTACATCAGTTCCTCGCGTCTAACATTCGTTGTTACCGTTGCGAGACAATTTTTCACTGCACCAAAGCTCTGGCCACTTTGTTTCAAAATGTCACAGCAAACGTCTATTCATTCCGTCCCGCTTCGATTCGCCGGGTAACGCACACCGCATTCCGACTGGCCCCACCACGGCCAACCATCGTCGTCCACGAAATTCGCCTCACCCACAAGGACAGCTGGTCGGTGGTGGCTTGTTCAATTACTCTGAACGACATGGATCATGGCTTTGATACCGACTAATCTTTACAAATGAGAGCAGATGCGTCTCTCTTCGTTTGAAGCCATGCGTCCATGGTGTGAATCTTGTCACGTCTCGTCAGCGTCTGTACGGCGTTCTCTTTTTGTCTTCATGCCTATTATCAGCGCCAAGTATGCCACATGGATCGACAGGTCATGCATCTTACCCCTAGGGAACTATCCAAATCGCGTTAAAATTGGACTTAAACCTGGTCGTGTTGGCGTCTTGTAACCCACTTAATTCTCAATTGTATTACCAGATCAATGGTTCGAGCCGAGTACCCAATTATGTCCTTCCATCTCATGCTGCCACGCTGTCATGGGTCACCGTCTCTGCTGTGACTCGAAGTGATGGTCTCACAAATAAGCTGCCGGCAGCCACCTGGCAGATGTGTATATCATAGAGTCGACTCAGGGTACTATGGCGAAGAAAGGCAAAAAGGCGAAAGCTGCTGCCGCTGCCGCTGCTGCCGCTACACAGCAGGTAGCCCCAATTACTACAACCGCCGCCGATATTGATCAACAGCTTCGTCGAAACAGAGAACTCTTCGACAAGACCCATCCCGAAGCTGTGCATGGCCTCGAAAAGAGCGGTTCATCCTCGTTTTCTCTGCCTAGCTCACCTGTGATTAAGGCTTCACCTAGCACTCAGCCCAGTCCTGCATTGTCAGCGTCGGCGACGCAAGCTGCTGACGAGAACTTCAAGCCGCTATCTTTGCCTCCACTGAATATCAGCGAAGTCCTCGTTCCGGGAATTGTGCCGGACATTGACTGGTCTGTATTTGACGCGCAACCTAATCGTGGTAAGAGGAGGGCGAAAGTAAAGGTAGTGGCACCCAGACTCGAAAATTCTTCGCTAGAGCCAAGCTCCAGTGTTGAAACTGTAGGTTTATTTTTAGCTGAGCAGTAGATCTTGACTGACTTCGGCAGGCTGAACCCGCGCAATCTCAATCTGAAGAGAAGCCTCAAGTGTTTGAGGAGAATCCCGAGGCTCCTGAGGAGAAGCTAGAAGTTCCTGAGGAGAAACCTCAATTCTTCGAGGAGAATCCCGACGCTCGTGAGGAGAAGCTAGAAGTTCCTCAGGAGAATCTAGAAGCTCCTGAGGAGAAGTTAGAAGTTCCTGAGGAGAAACCTGAAGCTGCTAAGGAGAAACCTGAAGCTCCTGAGGAGAAACCTGAAGCTGCTGAGGAGAAACCTGAAGCTCCTGAGGAGAAACCTGAAGCTGCTGAGGAGAAACCT